>NW_015175432.1:126528-127464 GCF_001447785.1 Gekko japonicus
GCCTGCAAGATGGAGCTCTCCTGCCAGGCCTTTGAGGGGGAGCCGCCGCCGCCACTATTCCACCAATGATATTCCAACCATCTACCCCACATAGTGGGGATAGATGTCGCCCAATAGAGCTGGGGAAACATTCTTCCTGGCGCTCCCGCTGTGAAGAACTTGGCCGCCAGTGTGGGACGTCGCCCATCTTGGATTTTATGTAAATTATCAAAGCACCAAATTTTTATGTCAAGATATAGTGTTTTTATTAGGCTGTTGTTTGTATGCATGTTTTAACTTTGGCATGGCCATTTGTTAGCCGCCCCGAGCTGTATATTGGATGAGGCGGGATTTAAATCCCAAAAATAAATAAATAAATAAATAAATAAATGTTGCGGTGGGATCACGCCTGTTTGCTCCGCTCCCGTTCCGTCCCTCTCCCGGCCCTAATCCTCTCATGTGGACAGGGCCGTAGTGAGCTATACATCACGGTAGGAACGCTCTCCCTGAATTTGGTGTCTCTAGGTCCAGGGGTTTGGCCTTGATGTTGATTTTATGGTGAGGGGACTTCCTTTTATATATATAGATGGGCTTTTCTGCATTACCATTTTACTGTTTGGTGTAGTGGTTAGGAGTGCAGACTCTAATCTCAGAGACCCGGGTTTGATTCCCCACTCCTCCACATGCAGCTGCTGGTGTGACCTTGGGTCAGTCACAAGCTCTTTCAGAGCTGTTCTCTCAAGGGCAGTTCTCAGGAGAGCTCTCTCAGCCCCAGCTACCTCACAGGGGGGGGGAAGGAAAAAGGATTATAAGCTGCTCTGAGACTCCTTCAGGTAGTGAAGGGCGTGGTATAAATCCAATCTCTTCTTCTTCTTAAGTTCCTGTTCCTTTGGGGTTTTTTTTCCTGTTCTGCATGATTTGGCTCCCTCTAGTTTTATTTCTATTTATTTCCTCTCT
>NW_015175432.1:128017-143734 GCF_001447785.1 Gekko japonicus
GGGAAAGAGGGATTTTTAATTCAGTCCCAGGTGTTTGGGAGACAGGGGGCTTTACCGCATTCTCATTTTTCTCACTTGGAAGTTCCTGTTTTTTTCAGGGTTTTTTTACTTCTGTTCGATGTGTGTTTTGCTCCCTCTAGTGGTCGATTCAATATTACATTGATTTACGTCTGGCGTATGTCCCTGCAGATGTAAACTGCAGGTTTTTATGCCGGACATAAACTGATTTAATATTGAATCGACCACTAGAGGGAGCAAAACATCCATGTAACAGAAGCAACCCCCCCCCCAATAAACAGGAATGTGGAAAAGCCCCGTCACATTGGCAGAAGATACTGAAACATTCAGAATGACTGTCCAAGAAGTCTAGAGGGATCTCTCCAAACTGCATCAGTGAAGAAATGCATGATAATGCAAGACTCACTAAGAATAAGAGAGCCAGTTTGGTGTAGTGGTTAAGAGTGGCAGACTGTAATCTGCAGAACCGGGTTTGATTCCCCACTCCTCCGCATGAAGCCAGCAGGGCAATGTTGGGCCAGTCACCGTTCTCTCAGCCCCCCAAATAAACCTAGCTCACCACAAAAAGAGCTAGAGTTCCAGGCTGCCAGACAATCTTTGGATCTCCTGGCTATTCTACACTCATTGCCATATGATAATTATTATTTGGTGCATATAATTTTGGATACATGTATGTACTGGTAAATTCTGAACTGGCTATAATTGTCAGAAAAGGATTTGAGAGTGGAAAGTGCCTTATGAAGAGACAGACCCTTGGTCTATCAAGGTCAGTACTGTATACTGTGACTTGCAATTGGTCTTCAAGGACTCAAGTGGAGCCCCTTCCCACCACCTACCACTGGAGCTTTTTAACTGGAGATGCCGGAGATTGAACCCGTGACCTTCTGCATTCAAGGCAGAGGCTCTACCATTGAGCTACAGCCCCTGCTGAAATCATTAAACCCAAAACGTGTTTGGAAAATAGACAACCATAGCTGCAATCTATAGCCACCTGGGCACTCAAATATGTAGGACGGATGTGTTCCCACAGCTGTGTATCCCTTTGCCCAAACAGAAGTGAGTCTGCTATGGCAGCTTGCTGGGTGACCTTGGGTCAGTCACACACCCTCAGCCTAACCTACCTCGCTGGATGGTTATTGTGAGGATCAAATGGAAGAGTCAAGAATGACAATACAATGGTGCTTTGTGTTCCCACTGGGGGAAGAAAGTGGTGTCGTAAAACTTAACCGACTCTTTTTGTGAACTAGACAGTAGCTGAGTTGGTCTGCAGTAGAAGACCTAGAGTCAAGTCTAGTTAGCACTTTAGACACCAACAAGATTTTGGGGTATAAGCTTTCTGGTTTCCTGCTTGTATCTGATGAAGGGAGTTTTGATTCTTGAAACCTTATACCCCAAAAAACATGTTCACGCGACTGGACGCGAATCTAACTTTTCAATGTAACATTTTCTTAAGAGTCTGGGAGAGAAATCTAGCGGCTGAGATGTTATGCTCAAAGTCAGATGAGCAGTATAAAAGAACTAGGAGCAAGGCCCATTGTGGAAAGAAATACAATGAGTTCTAGAAGGAAGCTCCAGGTGAGTGTCCTAGCTGTGGCTGATGGGGCGGCAGAGGGAACGGGAAAATAGGAGGCAAGCCATGTTTATTTCCTTCTGTTTAGCTATAAGGCAGGGCTGTCTCACATCATTTTGCTAGCCCAAGTGGGTAGTATGGGAAGATAGCCTCATGGTAACAGGTATGGTTCCCTCCACCCCGGATTTATGTTGATTTGGGGTTATGCAGTGGCAGCTAAGGTAGAAAAGCCCCACCTCTTCCTATGCCATGTCTTCTGGGTTCCAAGGGTCTGGAAAGCGGTTCCATAGCAAGTTACAGGGTTGCCAACTCTGGGTTGGGAAATACCTGTAGATTTGTAGAGTCTGGGGAGGGCAGGGTTTGGGGTGCGGAGGGACCTCAGAAAGGTATAATTCCATAGAGTTCATTGCCCAAAGCAGCCATTTTCTCCAAGAGAACTGATCTTGGAGATCTCCAGGTGCTGCCTGGAGGCTGGCAATACTAAGGGGAGGGCCAGACCTGTAGATTTGAGGGGTAGAGCCTGGGGAGGGCAGGGTTTGGGGTGCAGAGGACCTCAGCAGGGTATAATGCCATAGAGTCCATTGCCCAAAGCAGCCATTCTTTCCAGGAGAACTGATCTTGGAGATCTCCAGGTGCTGCCTGGAGGCTGGCAATACTAAGGGGAAGGCCAGACCTGTAGATTTGAGGGGCAGAGCATGGGGAGGGCAGGGTTTGGGGTGCGGAGGGACTTCAGCAGGGTATAATGCCATACAGTCCACTGCCCAAAGCAGCCATTGTAATAGCTGGGAAATTTTCTGTAGTGGAAATGATGTGCTGTGGCTGGGGAACACGGTGATTTCTGGGAGATCTCCGGGCCCCACAGGGAGATTGGCAACTCCAGTGACCGTTTAACGGAAGATTGGGATATGTATTTTGGCAACTCCAGTGACCGTTTAAGGGACACATTCAATGACTCCCAACAGCAACAGCAAACTGTTTAGAATGTTAGAGGCAAAGGCCAATCAGGCTGCATATGCAAATGACCTCTGTGTTCTGACTGGCTATTGGGGGGAGAGGAACAGCAAACTGTTTAGAATATTGGAGGTGAGACTCAGGCAGTGCAACCAGTGGATAGGGACAGCTTCTGAGTGACAGATCAGGGAGCCAACTGATTTGGGAGTGTGTGGAATGTTCAGGAGAGTGCCACTACCAAAACAGAATTATTATATAGAGAGATTTTCATCCATTTGTTGCCAGAAGCTATTGCAAACAGGGAGAAGGAGTTGGCTGTGAGCCCCAGTATTTATTTTGGCCATCCTTTTTTTCCTCCCCCTAAAAGGGGTGAGGATTTCTTTTCCTATGTTGGTACATGCAGAAAGTTGTGGGGCAGAGGAGTGTGCAGGCACTTCTGTCTACATGCAGGAATTTTGTGGCAACGGCAATGAGTTGGCTTAAAATATGAAAACAGCAACAACATTGTGCTGTGTTTAGTGTGCTGTTCAGCTGGGGCTAGTTTGCACCAAACGGAATAGAATATTATATAAGGACATCAGAAGAGCCCTGCCGGATCAGACCAATGGCCCATCTAGTCCAGCATCTCGTCTCACACACTGGCCAACCAGTTCCTCTGGAGAACCAACAACAGGGCATAGGGGCCGAGGCCTTCCCCTGATGTTGCCTCCTGGCTCTAGGATTCAGAGGCTTAGGGCCTCTGAATGTGGAGGTTCCCCTCGGTCACCATAGCTAGTAGCCATTGATAGATTTATCCTCCATGGGTCTATCTAACCCCCTTTTAAAGCTGTTTATTCCTGGGGCCCTTGTAAAGTTAGGTGCTCCTTCCCACTGCATCACCATTATGTTATCTTCTGAGCAGTGTAATAATAGTCTGTTGCAGGCCCGTAGCCAGGATTCTTTTAGTTGGGGGGGGGGCATTTAAATTTCTTAGGGGGCACTGGCTAATCAAATTCAAGAAATACCCAGCTCCTTCCCTGCTTGGGGGTCCTGGACTGGAGGAGAAGTCATGGAGCCTTGCCGGTAAGTGGGAGGGGGGCTAGCCCTAAGTTGCCCCACTGTAGCTACGGGCCTGGTCTGTTGAATGACCGAGAACTGAGCAAATCGTTGGACTCTTGTTTTTTAACTATCACAATGGCCATGGAACACCGTAGGCAATCTAGGTTATGTATGACCCCCTCTGGATTCTTGAGCACTGGAACCTACCTTAGATTAGAATCCTAATTTCTCCATGAACATGCATTCGGAAAATGGAAAACTCTCCACCTTTTGCTGTTTCACGTGACCACCCTACTCGTGGGACACTACTTATCCTTCTGTTAGAAACCAGAGTGAAAATGGGTGTCTGGAACCTTGAATGTAGGACCGCCAACTCCCTTTTGGGAAATTTGGGAAGATTTCGGGGGTGGAGCCTGGGTAGGGCAGAGACCTCAGTGGGGTACAGTGCCACAAAGTCCACTCTCCAAGCAGCCATTTCCCTCCAGGGGAACTGTTCTCTGTAGTCTGGAAATCAGCGGCGATTCTGGGAGATCTCCAGGCCCCACCTGGAGGTTGGCAGCCCTACTTACACTGACAGGGAAGCACGTATCTGGACTTTGGTCTGTCGCAGTACAATACAAAGCCGACCTATCGCCAGCACAGCCCTCCTTTGACGTAGCCCAAAGTTGATTTTCTATCGGCCGGAAAGCCAGCTATTCGATAGGCATTTAAGAAGCTCGAGATTGGGAATTCAGAGCTGGACTCGCCGGGGCTGCCAGCACGACAAGGTGCCTGAGCAACACGGCTGTTCTCATCCGCCGTGTGTGTTCGGCAGATCAAAAGACAGCCGCTACATATTTTATGACCCACGGAGCAAGCCACCGTGTAACCTGAATTACCGACTTGTGCGATTTCTGTGATATCGTGGGATACATATGCCTGTGAGAAATGGATGAGCTTTGCTTCATTTCCTATTCTCCAGATGAAGTCTGCCGAATAAAGCCAGCCAAGCTCTACTGATAACAGCCAGTGTCTCCGAGTCTGCCGAATAAAGCCAGCCAAGCTCTGCTGATAACAGCCAGTGTCTCTGTCTCTGTCTGCCTGTTTGATCTTTCATAAGGAGGGAACCTAGCGCTTGATAGAAGCAGTCCTGTACCCTAGACCAAGGGTCTCCAACTGGCCCGCAGTTATGGTGAGGCATTTCGGGGCCCTGCCCCCTAGCCTACAGGCCACGCCTCACCAGTCCTGAGCGTAAACCCCCTAATTTAATTTTTTCTTAACTTTTAATACAGGCATGTGGGCCCGCACCACGTGAGAGCCAGTTTGGTGTAGTGGTTAGGAGCGCAGTCTGGGAGAACCAGGTTTGGTTCCCCACTCCTCCTCCACATGCCACTCCTGGTGTGACCTTGGGTCAGTCACAAGTTCTTTCAGAGCTGTTCTCTTGCGAGCAGTTCCTGTCAGAGCTCTCTCAGCCCCACCTACCTCACAGGGTGTCTGTTGTGGGGAGGGGGAGGGAAAGGAGATTGTGAGCCACTCTGAGACTCCTCTAGGTCATGAAGGGCAGGGTATGAAATCCAATCTTCTCTTCTTCTTCTTTGATCTGTCTCAGCCCCTTGTGATCTGTCTCCTCATGCGCACCATTGAGGGCAGGGGATGAGGAGGGCAGGGTGGGAAATTGAGTGAAGCCTCCACCACTCATGCCCCAGTGCTTGGGGAGGGCTCACTGGAGGGTGGGCGTGTGGCTGGGAGGGGAAAGGAGGGTGGTGCGCTGGGCTATTTTTGGGCAGGAACGCACAGGAACGGAGTTCCGGCTGGCTCCCAAGTTGGCCACACCCAGCAGGAACTCATTAGTATAGTACGGCACACCCAACACCATTGGCTCCATTAGGGGTGTGTGGCCTAACATGCAAAGGAGTCCCTGCTACAAAAAAAGGCCCTGGGTTTTGACAACAAACAAGGTCAACAGAAAAAGAAGCAAAAGGTGGGTGTGGCTGGATGACCACACTTCTGGTAACATGGGTGTGTGCTGTCATTGGGTGTGGCCTAATATGCTAATGAGTTCCTGCTGTTGGGTGTGGCCTATTATGCTAATAAGTTCCTGCTGGGCTTTTTCTACCAAAAAAAGCCCTGGTGGTGCGTGTGTCTCACTGAAGAGAGCCTATGAATTGGACTTCTGAATGGTTAAGACCGGGCTGGGGGGAGTCGGCATTGTCGACAGGGAAGATGAGAGAGGGGAGATGTGAGTGGCGTGCTCCTCTCCCCGCTTCCCCCATGGGGACTGTCTGCAGCCAGAGATGAGACCAAGTGAGGTCACCGCAGTCCCTTCCTAAATGGGCATCTCAGGAGTTCCCCCTCCTCCCTGTGCCTCCGGAAAGGTTATCTGGTTAGTGTTTCCTCTGCCTTCCAAATCCCGGGCTTTGCTCTGCCGTGTGAATCTTCTGTTTTCAAGAAAATGTTCTCCATCTGTGTCCATTAGCAACCCTCCTGGCACGGCAGACCCCAATGAGAAACACCATTAATTAAATTGAAGGTAATCTAATTAAAAGAGCTGCGGTGGCTCAAGTGGTTAAGACGCTGAACTGCAGGCTGTGGAAGGTCGGTAGTTCAGGAGTTTGAGACCCAGAGTGCCGCATGAGGGAGTCTCTAGTTCCAGCTCCTGCCAACCTAGCAGTTTGAAAGCAAGAAATTGCAAGTAGATAAATAGGGACCACTTCGGGGGGAAGGTAACAGCATTCTGTGCACCTTGGTGTTTAGTCATGCCGGCCACATGACCACGGAAACGTCTTCGGACAGCGCTGGCTCTTCGGCTTTGAAACGGAGATGAGCACCGCAAGCCTAGAGTCGGATTCGACTGGCTTTCGAGCAAGGGAACCTTTACCTTTGCTAATCTAATTAAAATCATTTTTACCTGCCCCCTCAGAACTTTAATACCCCCCTGCCCCCCGACAAAAGGAATCCACTGTGCCCATCAATAACTTTACTTGGGCAGGCCAGGCGGGGCTTTGTCCAGCAAGGTTCCTGATTGGCCGCTGGAGATTTGATTGGCAATGCAGATATTATAAATGTTGCTTTGGCGGCAGCCACCACCACAGCACAAAGATCTTCACTGTGTGACTGAAGGTAAGCTGCAGGAGCCCTTTGAAGACTTGCTCTGCCCCCTCCAGCAGCCATTTTGTGGCAGCACTCACCACGCTGTGTCAGAATTCCAAATGTGCCCTCAAGTGCAAAAAGCTTGGAGACCCCTGCCATGGACATTAAGCAAGTTTGGTGTAGTGGTTAAGTGCGCAGACTCAGATCTGGGAGAACCGGGTTTGATTCCCCCACTCCTCCACTCACAGCTGCTGGATGACCTTAGGCAAGCCATAGTTCTGTCACAGCTGTTCTCTCAGGAGCAGTCCTTGAAAGAGCTCTCTCAGCCTCACCTACCTCACAGGGTGTCTGCTGTGGGGAGGGGAAGGGAAAGGAGTTTGTAAGCTGCTCTGAGACTCCTTTGGGTAGTGAAGGGCGGGGTATAAATCCAATCTCCTCCCCTCCTCCTCCTTGTGAGACCTTTTCTGACATCACTATCCCTTCACACGTGTTTAACCTGTGCGTGATTACAGGCTGTAGTTGTACCTGCAGGCAATTCATCTTTACACCAAATCTAGGTTCTGGATAAAACTTGAATAAATATGTTATTTATTACGAGTTTAACTTCTTACGAATTATGTTTATTGTTTTATCGGTTTTATTGGCAATTGGGCCACTGCTGTAAGCCGCCCTGAGCCTGTTTGCGGGGAGGGCGGGGTATAAATTGAATTAATAAAATAAAATAAATATGCACTCAAACATCCACATAAGCAACTTTGTGCGTGTGTGAAGAACACCCTGTGTGCAAAATCTGTCTGGCGTGGACTGGAGGACAACGGCATTAGGCACGCAAGCACAACTTCTTGGTAAGTTGTCACAGCAAGTTATCAAGAATTGTGCATGTTTGTGTGTTCTCTGGCTCTTCCTCTCACCCACACCTACTGGCCGGCTTCCAGGCAAAAACCTGCTAGAAACTAGACACAGAGAGAAACACAAGCCAATTATGTACAAACAGCTGTCACTTCCTCGCTGCCCCCATTTTACAACTCGTGTTTGTGCTTTTGGTGGCTGCTAGATAGAACCGGGTCTGCCGCATGACGGAGTGAGCTCCCGTCTCTAGTTCCAGCTCCTGCCAACCTAGCAGTTTGAAAGCCAGAAATTGCAAGTAGATAAATAGGGACCACTTTGGTGGGAAGGGAACAGCGTTCCGTGCGCCTTGGCCACATGACCAGGGAAACGTCTTCGGACAGCGCTGGCTCTTCGGCTTTGAAACGGAGATGAGCACCACAACCCTAGAGTCGGATTCGACTGGCTTTCGAGCAAGGGAACATTTACCTTTACCTAGAGAGAAGGCAGCTCTCGGTTGTGTCCCCTGAAATACAGAAGATACTGAGCAGTGGGGTGGAAGTGTGGTCCTGCCCTTTTGAAGAGAGAACCCGTGTGATGTAGTGGTTAAGAGTGGGAGACTCGAATCTGGAGAACCGGGTTTAATTCCTCACTTCTCCTCCACGAGAAGCCTGCTGGGTAACCTTGGGCCAGTCACAGTTCTCTCAGAGCTCTCTCAGCCCCCTCCCGCCTGTTGTGGTGAGAGGAAGGGAAGGTGATTGTAAACCACTACAACCCTAGAGCCAGTGTGGTGCAGTGGTTAAGGATGGAGACCTCTAATCTGGAGAACCGGGTTCAATCCCCCAGTCCTCCTCCACACAAAGCCTGCTGGGTGATCTTGGGGAAGCAACAGTTCCCTCAGAGCTGTTCTCTCAACAGCAGTTCTCTCAAAACTCTCTCAGCCCCACCTACCTCACAAGAGGCCTGTTGTGAGGGGAGGAAGGGAAGGTGATTGTAAGCCACTACAACCCTAGAGCCAGTGTGGTGTAGTGGTTAAGGGCGGAAACCTCTAATCTGGAGAACTGAGTTTGATTCCCCGCTCCTCCTCCATGTGAAGCCTGCTGGGTGACCTTGGGCCAGTCACACAGTCCTCTCAGAACTCTCTCAGCCCCACCTGCCTCACAGGGTGCCTGTTGTGGGGAGAGGAAGGCAAGGCGATTGTAAGCCACGACAACCCTAGAGCCAGTGTGGTGTAGTGATTAAGAGCGGCGGCCTCTGATCTAGAGGACCGGGTTTGATTCCCCACTTCTCTTCCACCTGAGGCCTCCTGGGTGACCATGGGCCAGTCATACAGTTCTCTCAGAACTCTCTCAGCCCCACTTACCTCACAAGTTGCCTGTTGTGGGGAGAGGAAGGGAAGGCAATTATAAGCTGCTTTAAGATGCCTTAAGATAGAGGAAGGTAAAGGTAAAGGTTCCCTTGCTCGAAAGCCAGTCAAATCCAACTCTAGGGTTGCGGTGCTCATCTCCGTTTCCAAGCCGAAGAGCCAGCGCTGTCCGAAGACGTTTCCGTGGTCATGTGGCCGGCATGACTAAACACCAAGGTGCACGGAACACTGTTCCTTTCCCACCAAAGTGGGACCTATTTATCTACTTACAATTTCTTGCTTTCGAACTGCTAGGCTGGCAGGAACTGGAACTAGAGATGGGAGCTCACTCCGTCATGCGGCACACCTGGGTCTCGAACTGCTGAACTACCGACCTTCCACAGCCTGCAGTTCAGCGTCTTAACCACTTGAGCCACCGCAGCTCCAAAGATAGAGGAAAGCAGGGTATAATAACCAACTATTTGTCTCGTTCTTTGTTCATAAAAGGTTGTCTGCTGCCCTGCTCATACCTTGGAGACTTTCTCAGGAGGATGGAAGCACGACCCCTCCCCGGCTTGGTGAGGGCGCCCACGCTTCCTTCTCCCCTCACTGGCCTGTAGCCAAGGCCTGAGACTACATCACCTATCCCCGTTATTGTCCTGGGTATGAACAGGAGAGTGACCCTGAGGTGGTTTCCATCTGAGGGGGAAAGCGCTCCAAAACCCTCTTTGGCGGCAGCCGCCATCAGACCGCCTTCCTGTCCCTCAGTTGCCGTGCTCTGAAGCTCCTCGCTCTCTGAACGGTGCACAACAAGATCCCCTCCTTTCTTCTCAGCAGCTGGAGGGGGGGGGAACGCAGCTGCCTTGAGCCGAACCGCCACTTTGCAGGACACGTTTACGCAATGAATATTTGACAAGGGGCTCGGGCAGCGCTTGTTAAAAGGCCGTCTGCCATCAATTATTTAGCAGATCAGGAAAGGATCAAAACGGTTCCCTTTTTGGGGGGGGATTCAGCCAAATGGGGTCACTCCCAAGGAGAGGAGCAGGGGCCAAGCCTGGAATTCCTGGAGGCCCCGATCTTCAGTGGTAAGCTTTGGTGGAAGACTGCTGAGCTGTAATATCCACCTATGGCCACTGGAGGCCAGTATTTCATCAACTCCTTATTAGCCTTTTTGTTGTTCAGTCGCACAGTCGACTCTTCGCGACCCCATGGACCAGCTCCCGCCAGGCCCTCCTGTCTTCTGCCGTCAACTTCATGTTCGTTGCATCGATGACACTGTCTAACCATCTCATCCTTTGCCGTCCCCGTCTTCTTTGACCTTCAATCTTTCCCAGCCTCAGGGTCTTCTCCAGGGAGTGCTCCCTTCTCATTTGGTGGCCAAAGTATTTGAGCTTCATTTTCATTATCTGGCCTTCCAGGGAACAGTCAGGGTTGATTTCTTTTAGGATTGACCGATTTGATCTTCTTGCAGTCCAAGGGACTCTCAAGAGTCTTCTCCAGCACCATAGTTCAAAAGAATCTATTCTTCGGCGCTCGGCCTTCCTTATAGTCCAACTCTCGCAGCCATACATGACTACTGGGAATACCATTGCTTTGACCATGCGGACTTTTGTTGGCAGGGTGATGTCTCTACTTTTTATCATGCTGTTTAGGTTCGCCATCGCTTTCCTTCCAAGGAGCAGGCGTCTTTTAATTTCATGGCTGCAGTCACAGTCTGCAGTGATCTGGGATCCCAGGAACGTGAAGTCTGTCACTACTTCCACGACTTCCCCCTCTATTTGCCAAGGAGTGATGGGGCCTTATTAGCCTAGGGATGCTTTTAGGCACTGTGCTTGCCCAGGTGGCACGGTGCGTAGGTGAGGGCACTCACACAATGGGAGAGTGATCCATCTGCAGCAGCACACAGCCGGGCTGGTTGCACTGGAACTTACACCTCTACGGATAAGAACATGATCTGCAGGTGACTCTTGCAGAACCAAAGGAAGGGCTTGTATGCAGGTACATGAATGCATGAATGCATGAACCTGCCTTATACTGAACCAGACCTTTGGTCTATCAAGGTCAGTATTGTCTACTCCGACTGGCAGAGGCTCTCCAGAGTCTCAGGCAGAGGTATTTCACATCACCTACAGCCAGGTCTCTTAACGGGAGATGCTGGGGATTGAACCTGGGACCTTCTGCATGCCAAGCAGATGCTCTACCACTGAGCCACAGTCCCTCCCTAAGTGTCATTTGATGCTCCTCCTCCTTTCTCGGCCCTCAGATCTCCCGCCCACCCTTGTTTTAACAAGCTCAGGGAGGCATATGTGGAAAGGCCTTTATCCCCTTTTCTCCCTCACAGTAACCCGAAGAGGTAGGATAAGCCTGGGGAGACTGACAAACAGAAGTCCAGCCTTGTGAGTTTCATGGACCAAGCTGAGATTCCAAACCTCAGTGCAACGCTGGAACCCAGGGCCTCTAAGCTTTTTGAGTCTGTGGGCACCTTTGGAATTCTGGCAAAGGGTGGTGGGCGCAACCATAACATGGCTGCCATAGAAGGTGAAGCCAACTATGTGATGACAAGGAGCCACGGTTTTTCAGTGGCCAATCAGAAGTCCTGCCGAGCAAAAGCCCCACCCACTTTCTAAAAACACAGGCATTGGTGGACATCGTGGCGCCCTTGGGCACCACGTTGGGGACCCCTGTTCTAACCATGCCAAGGGCATTTTTATACATTGTGGGTCTCCTACAAAGAATAATTACTAATCATCATCATCATCATCATCATCATCATCATCTGGCATTGTTTGTATTATAGCCAGGTTATCCGAAGATTGTCTGGCAGCCTTCAGTTCTAGCTCTTTTTGTGGTGAGCTAGACTTATTTTTTGGGCTAAGAGAGCTCTGAGAGACCTGTGACTGACCCAAGGTCACCCAGTAGACTTCATGTGGGAGGAGTGCAGAATCGAACCCACTTGTCCAGATTAGAGTCCGCCGGTCTTAAACGACAAAGAAAGCACTTGAATCTTAACACACACGTCATCACCCGTGTTCCCTCTAAGCTGAGTTAGTGTGAGCTAGCTCACAGTTTTTTATCCTCTGGCTCACACATTTTTGTCTTAGCTCAGGAAGGAGGGCTCCAGAGCAAACTCATTTATGCAGCAGCCAAATCTCCTGCTCACAACGTTAATGCCAGTAGCTCACAAAGTAGAATTTTTGTTCACAGGGCTCCATAGCTTAGAGGGAACATTGGACCATCCCTTGCAACAATCTACAGCGAGCATTCCAATTCTCCTGAACAAATCCTGTTGGACTTTGGGAAGGTCAAGAGTGGCACTCACGTTCTTCCAGCCCGGAGTGCTCGTCCTGCTTCGATTCCAGCTGGGCGTGAGCTTTGGCCAAGGGGCAACTCCCAGGACTGTGGCCGGGCTCAGAGTTGGCATGAGGGCAGCATGTGCTGGGACTGTGCGGCTCCTGGCTGCCGGTGCTGATGTCCTCCTCGTCCCCCTGCTGCTTCAAGAGATGGTGCTCAACCATCATCTGGAGCTCTGGAAGGGGGGGGGAGAAAGACATGAATGTTAGGAATCCGGAAAGGGGGGGGGAATTGATTTCCTGTTCACAAGTTTCTATCCCTCAGTGAGTCACATTAGTACAGGCAGTGCCAGCTGATGACTACTGGGAAGCACAGATGGGGCTAGAATGCTTTAGTACAGAGAATCATAGAATCACAGAGCTGGAAGGGGCCCTACAGGCTATCTAGTCCAACAATGCAGGATCAGCCTAGAGCATCCCGGACCAGTGTTTGTCCAGCCGCTGCTTCAAGACTGCCAGTGAGGGGGAGCCCACCACCTCCCGAGGCAGCCGATTCCATAGAATCATACAAACCCTCCATGTTTGAGCGGTGACTCACGAAAGTTCCTCCCCTGCCACATATCGTGTTAGTCTTTAAGACACTCCTGGACTCTGGCTCTTTTCTGCTGCCACAAACAGACTAACACGGCTACCCATCTTGATCTATCTCCACCGAAGGCGACACATTTAGCCATACAGAATGGAAACCCATCAACCTTGTGAAGAAACTGGCACGGGTACAGAGATCATCTTTCTGGTATCGGAAGACGTGAGCGGTGACCATTGTTCCCTCTAAGCTGAGTTACTGTGAGCTAGGTCACAGCTTTTTAGCTTCTGGCTCACACATTTTTGTCCTAGCTCAGGAGGGAGGGCTCCAGAGCAAGCTACTGCATGCAGTAGTCAAATCACTCGCTCACAACTTTTACACCAGTCGCTCACAAAGTAGAATTTTTGCTCACAAGACTCCACAGCTTAGAGGGAACATTGGCGGTGCCTCACAGAAGCTCCTCCCCTGCCACATATTTTGTTAGTCTTTAAGGTGCTCCGGGACTCTTGCTCTTTTCTGCTGCTACGGTTATACTCTGTTACACCCGCTGACCTCACAGGGACACATGAAGAGGCCTTACGCGGAACCAGATCCCTTGTAAAGGTATACTTCTTTCTGTATGACTGGTCTAAGGACTGTAGAAATAAACTGATTGATTGGACCATCCCCAGAATTGTCAACTCTGGCTGGCAGTGGCTCTCTGGGGGCTTCTCACAGAGGTCTTTCACTCCACTCACGACCTCATTCTTTAAAGTGGAGATGCCGGGGATTGAACCTGGGACCTTCCGCATGCCAAGCAGATGTTCTGCCACTGGGCCACGGCCCTCAACAGATTTAGAAGGATGCATCTGCTTAGAATTACACTCCAGATGCCATTATTGGCCCTCTTGACCCCAAAGCCTGTTGCCCTCTCTGTCCTACTGTCCTTTGGTTGCCAACCTTCATGCTTGATTGACAGCAACGGCATCTGACTCTGCTGTCTGAACTATGGGATTTCCCCCTCGCCCTTGTCCCTGGGCTCAAACTCTGGAAACTGGGCTTTTGTTTGCCCTTGAACTCTGCCGTCCTCTGAAACTGATCCAGCAAGGCCTGTCCCAGCCTGACAGATATATTGCTGTCCCACCCTGTAATATATCTATAACACTTGGATGGGGGGGAGGTTGGCAAATGGAGAGAATATAAAAGCAACAGGAAAGAGGAAAAGCGGTTCAATGCAACATTTATGAGGCAAGAGACAGGGCAGGGAGAAACGAGGACGCATTTAGCGCGGAGAGAAGAATTCAGAAAGAAGGGGGGGGGGAATCAATTATGAAGCTATAAAAAGGACAGAAACAAAGAGCCGAGCCACGCGTTCAAATGAGTCACATGTGGGGGACTCATTAGACGTCAAACGGGGGATCCGAATGCTGTGTCTGAATGCTCTTCTGGGTGAAAGTCTCTCCCTGCATAACAAGGAGACAGTTCAGACTCGAGGAGATAACAAGGGGATAACAAGGATAAAGTTCAGACTAGAGTCTCTCTTCCTGATGAGCTAGTTGTCTGCATTCAGGGAGTTTTTATAAAGGGGAGCATTCAAACTTGTAACCCCCACTTGCAGACTAAAGTGGTACAGTCCTGCCCAAAACATACCACATGATCAGCAGTAAGAGCTGGAAATTCTAGTGCTCAGCCAAGATTGATGAGCTAGTTGTCTATATTCAGGGAGTTTTTCCAGACGGAAACATTCAAACTTGTAATCCGCAGCTACTGCCTGAAGTAGTACAGTCCTACCCAGGACATACTGCATGACCAGCAGTGAGAGTTGGAAGTTCAGGTGCTCAGCCAGGACTGATGAGCTAGTTGTCGACATTCGGGGAGATTTTACAGAAGGGAGCATTCAAATTTGTAATCCCCACCTACTGTCTGAAGTGGTACAGTCTTACTCAACACATACCACATAACCAGCAGTAAGAGCTGGAACTTCTGGTGCTTTGCCAGGACTGACCATCAGAAAGCAGGTTGGAAGTAACATCTGCCAGGGGCTTGTCAATGTATAACTGGGCATGCATACATCCAGTCACAGTGGCGGAATGTCTAGTCCTATAATTTAACGGTGCTCATTTAAAAATAAAGATCAAGCTCTCTTAACCACCGTATCATTAATCACAGGATGGTATTTCTGGCCTGCTGACAAGGAAAGCGCATAGCAGGTAGACAAACACACATCTTAGATTCAGCTGAGCTCCGTACGTACTTGCAGTGCTGTTAACAGGGAAACGTAGCCCACACTCTGATCTCTATCTCTCTGATCACGCCCGCTTGCTGAGTCTATCACTGAAGTCAAACTATTCTAGAAGACTTTCTTGGGGCTTCTGACCTCCACTTGGGATTTCTGAGAGCTAATCACTGAAGTCAAACTATTCTAGAAGACAGGCTGCTTTCTCGGGGCTTCAGACCTCCACTTGGGATTTCTGAGAGCCAAAGAGGAGTCGTGCTTGTATTGCCGATGTAAACACAAATACACAATCAACGAGGTGGACGTGAGATGGGCCGAGAATTGCCAGGTGACAAGACTCTAGATAAAAGCCTTGTTTCATGTCTTCATCAGACTCGCACTAACTTTCAGGCGTAACAAAATGCTCCTTCATGCAACAAAACTGGCGGCGGGAAGCAGCTGCATCCCGGCTGAAAGCCATGATCTGGAAACATTTAGGCGGGGTTTGTGCCTTCAAAGAAGCAGGTGGGTAACTGCAGCTTTCCCCACCTGCTGCCAGGTGCAGAAGGGAGCTGCTTCCCATAGCGTTCCCACCTTACATGATGAAGCATTCTTTATAGCTGAAAAGTTCCTAGCATGAGTCTGATAGAGACACGAAATGAGCATTTATCTGGAGTCTTGTTCTCTGGCCATTCCCAGCAGATACCCTGACCTGGATAGCCTAGGTTAGCCTGATCTCGTCAGATCTCAGAAACTAGTTGTAGAAGAAGAAGAAGAAGAAGAAGAAGAAGAAGAAGAAGAAGAAGAAGAAGAAGAAGAAGAAGAAGAAGA
>NW_015175432.1:143827-152791 GCF_001447785.1 Gekko japonicus
TGGCTGCCAGACAATCTTAGGATCTCCTGGCTATTCTACACACAATGATAATAATTATCAATTATTATTATTCTTTCCCCCATGCAAGCACAATTACTTAGATGTGCAGAGGCTCTGTCCTCACAACCACCACCCTGTGAGGTACACGAGGCTGAGAGAGATCTGGGCTCTGCGGGACCTAGTACAGTTCCGCAGGGCCTGCAAGACGGAGCTCTTCCGCCAGGCTTTTGAATAGGAGCCGCCACCATCACTGTTCCATCAACGCCCTATGAGTTCCGCATATCGCCATCTTGATGTGTGCATCATTGGAGGGAATGGGACGTCTTTTAGGGGACGGTAGGGCAGTGGGATATGCACTGCCGTAGTTGTCTAGCTATGTTACTGAGAACGCCATCTTGCTCTTAAGAATCTTAACATCTGGAAGCAAATAGAGGAGCACCAAAATTGTTTTAGGATGTTATTTAATTGTTTGTTATTTGTCTATGTGTAATTTAATATTTTATATTGTTTTATCTGGCATTATGCCCTGTTAGCCGCCCTGAGCCTGCGGGGAGGGCGGGATAGAAATCTAAATAATAAATAAACAAACAAATAAATAAAATGGCTGGACCAAGGGTCCAGGGCAAAACGGGGATCTGAACCCAGATCCGAGTCCAGCACTCCAATCACTACATCCCCCTGGCTGTTCAACGATGCCGGGTAGGTGTTCTGGCAATGGCCAGTGGGTGTTCCTAGAGAGGTCATGATCTCAAATCAATAATCACATCTGAGGGTGGTGATGGAAAGTGCCATCAGGAGGCAAGAGAAGGTCAGAGGTGGTTTGCCACTGCCTGCCTCGCTGGAGCAACCCTGGACTTCCTTGGTGGTCTCCCATCCAAGTCCTAACCAGGGCCGACCCTGATTAGCTTCTGAGATCTGATAGGGTCAGGCTAGCCTGGGCCATCCAGGTCAGGGCAAACAGGCATACAAAACGGCTGCCTGGTACAGTTAGGCAGTCAATGTAATGTCGTTGTCAGACTAGGATCTGGGAGGTTCAAGTCCCAACTCTGCCCCAAAGCTCACTGGAGGATGTTGGGTAGTCACCATCTTTCAACTTCACCTACCTCACAAGGTTGTTGTGAGGATAAAGTGAGGAAGGGCAAACCACCTGTGCTACCTTCAGGTCCTGGGAGGCAGAGCGGAAGAAATATGTGCCAGCTAGACAGACATGTCACATGGTTACCTTTCATGGTTGGCGTGGTACGGGAGACCTTCTTCCTCTGTCTCGGAGACATTGACAGACCCGGCTGGAAACAAAGTAAAAGGTGAAATCTTTATGGACCGCTTACTCCTAAGGAGCAGAGAACAGATGGTTACAGACCCCATCGTTCCCCCCCCCCAATATGCCTCCTATGTCTATCAAAACAAGGGAAAAAATCAGCAAGAGAATCCCCATGACAATAACTGCATGCATGGAAACACTTCCCCTACCAAATGTTTTTACTCATCGCAAAGATCTCAAAGGCAGGGGGGGAAATGGGCAATCCATAAAGTCCAAGGCCTGTATGCTTCTCCAAATGACATTCTGTGCCAAAGATCTTGTTGGAATATTGAACATAACAGTCTTTTGCTTTTATGTTTAAGTATGTTTCTAGTGCTCATGATCTGTAAAGTACTGAAAACGAATGGGGTCAAACAACAAAAGGTACAAACACATTTATTGGATCCAGCTGGTTCATTCACTCAAGTCTCACCTAACACCCCTCTTAGATGGCTTCTGCCCGTATAGGTCCCATGATCCCTAGCATAGCTTTTTGGGTGGTCAGAACAGGAACCTTTTTTCCCTCTTCCACCAGCAGAAGAACTGGTTGGATGCAGCCAATTCTTTTTCATAAGGCCTCTCATTCACTCATAGGGCAACTGGCAGGAACTTGGGATGGCAGGGACATGGGGAGGCATGCAGAACTGCATGTGCTGTGATGTCACTTCTGGGAAAACCCGGAAGTGACATTGGGTAGCTCTAGGAATTGCCAGAAGCTGTATGGTAAAGCCAAAGAGTTTCTGGCAATTCCTAGAGCTACCCTGGAAGCCATGTCACAAGTATACACAATGCTAATGGGTTTTTACATTTTTCCACTCTGAGTGGCAGCGGGAAATGCGGGTTGCTGGTGGGAGACCTCCCACCGTAGCAGGAGGCCCAACAACCCTATTCATTCAAGTCTCACGTTAAAACCCATCTGAGGGTTACCAAAAGTATGTATTTTATTGGTTTGTGTTTTCTACTGTGGTCTTGAATCACTTTGCCTTAAACCTTGTCCAATTTCAGGGCAGACTGTCAGAGACTGCTGAGCTGCCTGGCTTACTTATTCCCCGATGTAAGAGGGAAGGCTTGGCAGCCAGGCAATCACAAAGCCTGTAAAAGCCCGTATCTGGCAACTTTCAACACCAGCCTTGTAAAAACAGGATTGCCAGTTTGTGAAATCCAAACATTGCAGTCGTTGGGCAGGGTCTAGAAGGGACAGCAAATCTGGGAGTAGAGCTCAGGGGTGGAGCCCAATGAATGGGGACAAGTTAGGACACTGCCAAGTGCAAAAGGTCTCTCTAAAGAGTAGTTTTTTAAAAACCAGTTTGGTGCAGTGGTTAAGTGTGCGGACTCTAATCTGGGAGAACCGGGTTTGATTCCCCACTCCTCCACTTGCACCTGGCTGGATGACCTTGGGCAAACCATAGTTCTGATAAGAGCTGTTCTTGAAAAAGAGCCGTTTCTGTCAGAGCTCTCTCAGCCCCACCTGCCTCACAGGGTGCCTGTTGTGGGGAGGGGAGGGGAAAGGAGTTTGTAAGCCACTCTGAGACACCTTTGGGTAGTGAAGGGCGGGGTATATATCCAATCTCTTCTTCTTCTTCTTTTACCTCACAGGGTATCTGTTGTGGGGAGGGGAAGGGAAAGGGAAAGGAGTTTGTAAGCCGCTCTGAGACACCTTTGGGTAGTGAAGGGTGGGGTATAAATCCAATCTCTTCTTGTTCTTCTTTTACCTCACAGGGTGTCTGTTGTGGGGAGGGGAAGGGAAAGGAGTTTGTAAGCCGCTCTGAGACTCCTTTGGGTAGTGAAGGGCGGGGTATAAATCCAACCTCTTCTTCTTCTCCCAAAAGATAAAGCCATCGTGCCTCTTTTTTTCTGGCAAGGATCTTGAAAGCAAGCCCTCAGCCAGCCTGGCGTTTCTCTAGGTCATCCCAGGTTATCAGCCAACCTCTAAGCTAGAACTCTCTCTGGAGCTGCGATGCCTTGACCAGGTTGATGCGGGGATGAGGAACACCCTGACTATTGAATCTCTCCTGGTTATGCAACAAGATGGCAAACTTGAGTACAGTGTACAATGACTCGCGACCAAGGGGTTCAATCCAGCAATCTCTTTGTACAAAGACTGCAGATCTTCGGAGAAGGACTGCAGATCCTCCCCACTCCAGCACCGGCCATTTCTGAACCCACAAAAGGGCTGTGTGACCTGTGTGGAATGATAACCACGAGGGATGGTGAGCTGCAGGGAGAAGGAGGAAGCAGTTGAAATGGCTCCTTCCTGCTCCTTCCCTCAGTAGAGCTCCACTGATGAAGAGGGAGGAGGGAGCGATTTGCCCCTTTCTGCTTCCTCCCTACAGCTCACAGACTCATGTGGCTCTTATTCCATGTGGGCCCTTTGGCCCTCAGACTCAACTTTCTTGTGACTGGAAATGGCAAGAAGAAGAGGAAGAAGAAGAGGAGGAAGAAGAAGAAGAAGAAGAAGAAGAAGAAGAAGAAGAAGAAGAAGAAGAAGAAGAAGAGAAATAAGGAGGAGAAGAAGGCAGGGAAGGAGGAGGAGAAGGAGAAAGGAAGAAGAAGAAGAGAAGGAGGAGAAGGAGGCAGGGAAGGAGGAGGAGAAGGAAAAAGAAGGAGAAGAAGATGAAAGAGAAGGAGAAGAATGAGGAGGACGAGAAGGAGAAGGAGGAGATGGTGGCAGACAAAAATGTACAGAGGTGTTTTGCCATTGCCTTTCTCCACATAGCAACCCCAGGCGTTCTTGGTGGTCTCCCACCCAAGTACTAATCATGGCCAACCATGCTTAGCTTCCCAAGTTCTCACAAGCTTGGACCAAGCTGGGATATTCTGGCTGCTAGGAGAAAGTAGGGAAGATCTGCGACCATCAGCACCTTCTATTGATGGATCGATGGAATCTACCCAGCATGTACAATTATCACGATCTTGCTCATGGTATATCTCTGGATGAAGTTTAATTCAATGATAAAGATGGTCCTGCGGATTTTATGAACTGGTCCAAGCAATGAAGTCTCACCTGGACTGTCTCACTTCAGGGTGCAAGTATATGTGTGGGGAGTTGTGTTTGTGAACTCTCCCCCAGTCAATACCCCCTTTCTCCATAAGAAACCAGCACATAAAAGGCTAGACTTCATGCACATGGAAGGGTTTTATTTTTTGGGGGGGGTGGAGCGACACATATTCAATCAAATGAAGTTGCACCATCCGCAAAAAGCTTCACCACTTGGTTGCATGCCATGGGTCCAAGTTACACTAGAGAAAAGCAAGGGCCACGTACCTTCAACAGAGGGTTGGGGAGCCGATCTTCGTCGATTTCTGGATGTGGGGGAGATCATGGGATCACGGGATGTGGGGACATCATGGTTGGGAGGAAAGAAAAGAAGAACAGTTTAATTAAGAGGACTGTCCCTGGGTACAGTCATGTCATTGCAGAAGCCACGATGAAACCAGGATTAAGCCAGGATGTCTCTATTCATACATTACACAAAACCATAGTTAAGGGGTAAAGGTAAAGGTTCCCTTGCTCGAAAGCCAGTCGAATCCGACTCTAGGGTTGCGGTGCTCATCTCCGTTTCAAAGCCGAAGAGCCAGCGCTGTCCGAAGAAGTTTCCGTGGTCATGTGGCCGGCATGACTAAACACCAAGGCGCACGGAACGCTGTTACCTTCCCACCGAAGTGGTCCCTATTTATCTACTTGCAATGTCTTGCTTTCGAACTGCTAGTTTGGCAGGAGCTGGGACTAGAGACGGGAGCTCACTCCATCATGCGGCACCCAGGTCTCGAACTGCTGAACTACTGACCTTCCACAGCCTGCAGTTCAGCGTCTTAACCACTTGAGCCACCGCAGCTCCACAGTTAAGGGGTAACTATGGTTAAAGAGCCAACTTTAGTTCCCACTCTGATGAATCCTAGCTAGTAAAGTGGCTTCCATTCAGCCACACCAGTCATAGCTATATCAAATTACATTCCCACACATTGTCTGAAATCATCCCCCAACTATCAAAACTCGGCCTGTTCTGCTCCGCACTCACATGCATGTGAATGAAGTAAACATTTCCCAGGGAGTCTGAGACGTAAGGCTCGTTCGTGCCTTACAAAAGGCTCTTATCAGTGCACCTAACTAGGAAGCATTTGTAAAGAGAGCCAGAGCACGTTGATCAAGCCTTCCACAGATGGTGTTATGGAGATCCCCCAAGGCAATTCCCACAATCCTGGCAGCAGAACCATGTGCCATCGCAACCGCAAACATCTGCCAATGGTTGGCAGATCAATGGAAAGGCTACTTCCATAGGTTGGCTTCTCTGCCTCCGTCTGGCCTGAATCCACCTGCAGCTCTTTTTTACCTCCTCCCTCTGCAGAGAAAAGCCTGGAACTAGCCTGGGTCATCAGCTGCCAGGGGCGGAAAGGATCTTCACACATCCCAAAACTCTTTCTTTGTTTTGCTGTATTTGTCTGTTATAAGCCAGTCTGAGTGCCAATCTGTATAGAAAAGCAGTGTACCAACATAACGTAATCCGCCTGCAAATCCATGGCTGCCCCTAAACATGTGCAGATTGTACTTTCCTCACAACAGTATAATAGTGGTCCTCCCCCCCATCTGTACATAGCCCCAGTGTACAAATGTTTTGATCTGTACTCCTGGGCCATATTCAGAATTTGTATCGATAGAACCATAGGATCATAGAGTTGGAAGGGGCCTCCAGGGTCATCAAGTCCAGCCCCCTGCACAATGCAGGAAATCCACAACTACCTCCCCACCCCCACCCCCAGTGACTCCTGCTCCATGCCCAGAAGATGGCAAAAAAACCCTCCAGGATCCGTGACCAAACCGGCCTGAAGAAAAATGGCTTCCCGATCCCAAAGTGGCAATCAGCATTTCCTTGGGTGTGTAAGAAAGGGCCACGAGAACTAAGCACTGAGGCAACCCTTTCCTGCCCTCCTTCTCATGACCTGCCTAAGTTCACAGAATCAGCATGGCTGTCAGATGGCCATCTTGCCTCTGCTTGAAAACCTCCAAAAAAGAAGAGCCCACCACCTCCAGAGAAATCCTGTTCCCCTCGGAAACCACTCTGTCAGGAGGTCCTCCTAATGTTTAGCCGAAAACTCTCTTGAGTTAAGATAGGCATAAGTTCCCCCACTAAGTTTGAACCAGAAAGTTATTGCACCAGTAGTTGACACTCCAGTCACACATCACAAGCCCCATTACCTACATATTTCTTAGACAAGAAAGAATATTCATTCACCGAGACTGATGGCAATGCTCCTCGGAGGCTCACTGACTGGCCCTCAATGACATCAGCATGCAGCCAGTTCTAATTGGCCATGCACTGTTATGACATCATCCCATTCTTGACAGGCACTGTTATGACATCATTCCATTCTTGACAGGAGCCCCAGATGGCCAGAATTCCCCAGATGTCTACTCCCTGGAACGAAGATGACTCAGTTCCCCACCCCCAGGCCAAAAAACAGGGCCAGGACAGCAGCAGACCTCAAAAACAATGGCAGCCAACGGAGTCAAAACCAAGGTGAACGTTTTCATTATTGGGAGGGCTTGGGGGGGGGAATATTTTGCCCTGCAGAAGCACCCCTTCCAGCCCCAAATGCCAAGCGGGAAAACGTTCAGGGCAGCCCTATCCATTTCACACTCCGCAACGGGTACACAATTTCGGAGCATCTCTGTCACTGCAGTCAATTCTAATTGGCCATGCACTGTTATGACATCATCCCATTCTTGACAGGCACTGTTATGACATCATCCCATTCTTGACAGGAGCCCCAGAGGGCCAGAATTCCCCAGGTGTCTACTCCCTGGAATGAAGCTGACTCAGTTCCCCACCCCCAGGCAAAAAACAGGGCCATGACAGCAGCAGACCACAAAAACAATGGCAGCCAACGGAGTCAAAACCAAGGTGGACATTTTCATTATTGGGAGGGCTTGGGGGAAAATATTTTGCCCTGCAGAAGCACTCCTTCCAGCCCCACATGCCAAGCGGGAAAACGTTCAGGGCAGCCCTATCCATTTCACACTCCGCAACGGGTACACAATTTCGGAGCATCTCTGTCACCCAGGAAACATCACAGGGTGTTGCCATGGGAACTGGGATTCTGCCGGACTACCCGGCCCCCTCCTCGACTGCAGTGGGCCAGAAACAGTTCTAAAAGGATCCTACGAATCTCCCTTTCTTCTGCCTCTGAACCACGCTGCCGGGAACTAACCCTCCAAACTGGACTGTGTGTCGTATTGAACAGACTGCACCGAATTGGGGGCAGGGAGGGGCTTAGCACAAGCCAAGACTCAAGGAGTTGCGTGACCCATTTAAAAACTGTTTGTTAAGCAGGGCAGAGTCGGGGGACAAAGGCACTTTGGAGAGATCTCCAAGCTTGGGGCATCATTAACACATACATGAACGCAGACATGAAGCTGTCTTGGACCCAATCAGACTCTTGGTCAGGCCCGTAGCCAGGATTTTTTAAATTCGGGGGGGGGGGCTTTTAAATGTCAGGGTTTCTCACATTTAATCCCCTGCGACACCTACAAGAGCAGTCGATCACCTGCTATTCTGCTTCCCCACAGCGGCTGGGCAACTACCCCAAAGGATCCTCAAGTAGGGGGAGCATAGGCCAAAGCATCTCCCACTGAAGCCTACCAGCAACTGGTATATAGAGGCACAGTGCCGCTGAACATGGAGGCTCCATTTGAGAGCCAGTTTGTTGTAGTGGTTAGGAGCGCAGACTCGAATCTGGGAGAACCGGGTTTGATTCTCCACTCCTCCACAGGCAGCTGCTGGTGTGACCTTGGGTCAGTCACAAGTTCTTTCAGAACTGTTCTCTCAGGAGAAGTTCTCGAAAGCGCTCTCTCAGTCCCACCTACCTCACAGGGTGTCTGTTGTGGGGAAAGGAAGGGAAGGGAGATTGTAAACCGCTCTGAGACTCCTTCAGGTAGTAAAGGGCAGGGTATAAATCCAATCTCTTCTCTTCTTCTTCTTCATTTAGCCATCCTGGCTAATAGCCATTGATGGGCCATGCTGCCAGAAACTCCTCTCACCCCCTCTTAAAACCTTCAAAAGTAGCGCTATCACTATGTCCAGTGGTTGCGAGTTCTACAGAGTAATTAGGCATTTGGGGGGGGAGGAAGAACTTTGTCCTGAATCTGTTGCCCATGATATGTACTCCCCCCCATCCCAGCAGTACAGGAAGAAAATAAAGTTTTATTTTAATCAACACTTTTTATAACGTTGCATATCCAACCAATGCAAACAACACCACACCTTGGTGCTCCTGGTGATTGTGCTCTCAAGTAAACCTGCTGAAGGAAGCATGAAAGGTTCCGCCATCCCCCAGAGAGGGGAGAAGAGATAAGAACAGCACAGATAAGAACACACAGAAGCCTGATAAGGGTGTACATGAACACTAGTGCAATGCAAAAGGAGATAGTCTGCTGCTTTAGGAACACAGAAGTAGAAGCTGAGCTATCTTGGGCTATTCGTCTCCATCTTACCATCACCACCCCTCCCTGGGGATCAGACCCTGAGAAAGGGGCGGGGCTAAAAAAATTTTTTAAAAAAAAAGAGGTGCTGAAACTCTCAAGAGGGAAATGAAGTTTTCAATCTGTATAAACTCATGAACTTTTAAACATGTTAAAAAGAATTTCCCCCCACTCTGTTCAACTTGTA
>NW_015175432.1:153847-163142 GCF_001447785.1 Gekko japonicus
TATGCCCCATGGGCAGCCGTCATTCTTAACAGTGCCTATGTTAATGCAACTATAGATCTTCAATAAAGTATTACCTTTCCTGATAAGCGTGTATTACGTTGTTGGCTGTGGGTTCTGACACTGCCCCCCTTAGACTTTGCCTTTGTGATATGGTGGAAGTTGATGATAGTGTACATTATATTCTGAGATGCCCATGGCATGAAGCCCCTAGGCTAAAGTACATCACCCCTATTATTCTGCAGCGTAATGGATCTGGATCTGGTCAAATTTTTACTCTCAGACCTTGACCACTATGTCTCTAGCAGAATGGCGTTATTTGCCTTAGCAACAAGGAAAATCAGAATGAGTTTAGTATTTAACGCAAAGTAGAAGAAGTAGGAGTATACTGATATTTTTCTCTTGTCTACATTACCATTTTATGACCTGATGTATTATGTTATGGTCTATGGCTAAGACAATAAACTTAACTGAACTGTGGGGAAAAAAGAATTTTGTTGAAGAGGTTCCAGAACTCCGTTCTGGCACGTTCCCCCAGAAAAAAAGCTCTGGGAAGGGGATAACTATATTTAATTAGAAGTCCAGGCAGATACTTTACAGAAGCCCTGGGCTCACAACTTGCAAGACAGAGGAGGAAGAGGAAGAAGAAGAAGAGGAGGAGGGACTGGATTTATACCCCACACTTCACTACCTGAAGGAGTCTCAGAGCAGCTTATGATCTCCTTTCCCTTCCCCTCCCCACAACAGACACCCCGCGAGGTACGGGGAAAGGCTGAGAGAGCTCTTTTGAGGATTGCTCTTGAGAGAACAGCTCTGAAACAACTTTAGATTAACCCAAGTACAAATCAGCAGCTGCAGGTGGATGAGTGGGGAATGAATCAAACCCAGTTCTCCCAGATTAGAGTCTGCGCTCCTAACCACCATACCAGACTGGCAGAAAGCCTCAAAGGCTCTGGTCAAAGAGTGTCTAGGGGCCTATCATCAGCCTATCCTTTACGTGTTCCCCCTCCCATATCTGCCTGTGCATCCTTCCCATTCCCATTTGTAAGTTCTCCTTCCACCTGCGCTCACGACCACAGACACACCCTTTTCCCAATGGTGCTGGGTAAGAAATAACTGGTGGTAAGAAAGCAAGGGTGGTGTGGCCGCTAAAAAGTGGGCAGACTTGGATTAAAAACCTATTTCAGCCACGATCCAGGCACTTTTACATACACTGAATAATGCACTTTGCAATGCACTTTGCGACTGGATTTTACGGTGAGAAACGGCAAAATCCACTTGCAAACAGTCACTAAAGTGCATGAAAGTGGATTGAAAGTGCATTATCCAGCATGTCTATTTAACATGCATCGCAGGGTTATTGTCAGGATGAAACACAAGGACCACGTATACCGCCCGACATTCCATGGAAGGAGGACAGGAAATGCAAAATTCAACCAGTGCACATTTGAGCAAGCTGAACACCAAGAAAATCAGCAACATTGCTCTACCCTAACACGTCAGATAGTCTCTCTTTTTAACATGCGGCTACCCATTTATCCAGCTATAACATTCATTTAGAAAATTTCTATGCCGCCTCTCCAGACACCAAACTCCAGGCGGCCTGCAAGCAAAAAGAATACCATTCAACCAGCAGAAATGATCAGTGCTAAAAACTGCCCAACTGAACCAGAATTACCCGCCATGTTTGGACGCAGCCCTTGATCTGGGTTCAGCTTTCGCACCCGGCTTCTTCAAAAACACCACCTCGTTTATGTGCATGCCCCATCGGAGATCTGACTTCATGTTATGCTAATTGCAGGGGGGCTCAGAGGAGTGTTCAATATTTATGCACGCTGACGGCAACCCCGTTCGGTGGCGCCGTCATTCCCCCCCCCTTTAACAAACATATTTTCTGTTCCGCTGCAGTGGGCTTTTGGGTCTCGGCGGAAAGCGTGGTTCGGAATGCACAAGAAAAGGAGCGTGGAAATTCTTGGCTCTCCAATTATCTCTGCTCCATTTGAAGATCAAATGCAGGTGCCTGCTGGCAGATGGAGAGGGGGAGGCGGGTTTGAGGCAGGCTACGGAGTTTAAAAAAAAACACGCACCATAACCCGCAATCAGCGCATGAGTCCAGTGTGTGTGTTGCATGCATGCGAGAGTGAGATTTTTCTCACCCCAGCCTGCTTTGTGCCACTGGGGGGGGGGGAGACTTTTGCTTAGGATATATTAAAGAGGCTCTACTCAACTTGTTCTGTGAAAGAATGGCAACTCTGAAAGCAGAGCAATTAATCTGGACCGGATGCAAATGCAGTGCCGACTTGCATTCTCAAACAGGATATAAAGAAGCTTGACCAGACCGGCCTATGGATCAGCTACCTTTTATAACTGAACAATTGAGAACAATATCCAGATACAGCATGGTGTAGTGGATAGGGCCTTGGATTAGGATCAGGGAAACCCTTGTTTGCCTCCCTGCTCTGCCATGGAAGCTTGCTTGGGTGACCTTGGGCTAGTCATGCTCTCAGTCTAGCATACCTCGCAGGGTTGTTGTGAGGATAAAATGGAGAAGGAGATAATGTTGTATGCCACTTAGGGTCCTTGCTGGGGAGAAAAGTGGGGTATAAATGAAGTAAATAGAAAAGACAAAGACAGCAAAATCCACAGCAAGAGATTTAAGCGCCAGTACAAGAAAGCCCATTTGCACAAACTTAACTATACAATTTACTATTACCAATCATTAACATGTTGATTAATAATCCATAAAATTTCTGAAGCCCAAACACTGCTTGTCGCAGGTTCCTTTATTAGAAAGTGGCACACACGAGGCCTCACAGTAAGGTTTAATTTATACACAGGAGCACCCTGTGCAATTGTTTTGATGCTCTGGTATAAATGTGTGCATGGTTTGCACTTGGATTCCTGGGAACTGTTCACCTCAATCATTTCCCTTTCAGTAAATACTCTTCAAGAAGTCCTTCAACCCCATAAACATCTTTGCCCCCCTTTCTTTTCACACACTGGTTATTCTGACATCCCACCTCCAACAGACCTTAACTCAAGGGCTTCATTTTTTTCTTTGACGAGCCATAATTTGTTCAGGACAGAACCATAGCTGGCTCTAGAGCCTTACGATGCAGATCTCTGGCCTAGTCCAAGAAGATCAATGCCTGGAAACATTTGATAGTCTTGTGCTCAAGGGAACCATGTGTCAAGCTAGCTCTTTCAATGAACAAAGAAATATTGACTTCATCTTACTTTTGGAATAGACTTGGCGGGCTAGAATTTCATAGAATGTTAGAGTTGGAAGGGACCTTGCAGGTCATCTAGCCCAACCCCCTGCACTCTGCAGGGGCATAGCCGAGAGACAGCCCTACAACATACCCGAAAGATGGTCATCCAGCCTCCACTTGAAAGCGTCCAGCGAAGGAGCATCCACCACCTCCCGAGGCAGTCTGTTCCACTGCTCAACCACTCTTACAGTTAGGAAGTTTCTCCTGATATTTAGCCAGTATTGACTCCCTTGTAATTTCCCCCCATTAGATCTAGTCTTGCAATCCGGAGCAAGAGAGAATAGATCCGCTCCATCTTCTACATGGCAGCCCTTCAAATATTTGAAGACTGCAATCATGTCCCCCTCTAAGCCTTCTCTTTCCCAGGCTAAACATACCCAACTCTTTCAGCCTTTCTTCATAAGACTTGGAGGAATTTGTTTCCTCTAAGGTAAACGGACTTCTGAATGCCATGAAATGATTGGCTTAGAGCCAAGTGAGTGAAGCTGTACTTCAGCCCAGCCACATGACTGATGACACCGACAGAAAGAAGCCTCTCTAGGTTTTCCAGAGTCTATGCCCTGTGCTGACCACATGACCACATTAGGTCTCTGGTCATATTTTTCAGAAGTCCGTGGGTTCTTTCTGACTCTTCTCCCTAGGGATAGTGATGAATTCTTCCCCAAACAGCACTGAAGCCAGAAAGTGGTATCCTCCTGGGACTGAATGGTTTCTGGAAGCTACTACATTCTGGGAAATGCATGTGAAGTCAGGAGGAAGGGTCAGTTATTTCGTTTTATTCTTGCAGCCATCGAAACTTCTTTTTTTGGTTGAATGAAGGGATTCTGCTCAGCCTTAACCTCTGCTCCGAGGAGAACGCCTCATGAGTGGACAGTAGATGGGAGAACTTGCCGTGATCAGGTTGGCCATCATACTTTCGAAGCAGAGGATCTAGATAAATTGCACGAATATCACAATAAAGTCTACAGTGCAGGAAAACAAGTTCAGTACTTTCTATGTCCTTCGAACCACAGACACAAAACGTATTAGAATATGGAATTTTGTTAAACCTCCCAAGCAATATGGCAGAAGGAAGGACATTAAAACGGGCTAACGTAAAAGCTCTACAAAGGTAAGGGGAGGTCAAACAAGAAAAATATTCTGCCAAGGAACCACTTGGGGTGGTTCTGAGTTCTTGCAGTTCAATATCTACAAGTCTGTGTCCCCTCAGGGTGGGAACCTGAGTCAAGAGAGATATTTATTAGCAGGGCTATTTTTGGGCAGGAACGCACAGGAACGGAGTTCTGGCTGGCTTCAGAGTTGGCCACGCCCACTATAGCCGTGCGTGGCTAGAGAGGGAAGGCTTGGAGAGCAACCCCCCCTGGCGACTCCAAGGGGGGCCCTGGAAGGACTGTCCAAAGGCTGGCTTGCCTGGGCTTCCCACAGCTGCAGAGCGCCTGAGCAAGCCAAGGGAAGGCAGTTTAAACTGTCTCCCTTCCCTCCAAGGGCTGGCTTGCCCGGACTCCCTACAGCTGCGGGGTGCCTAGGCAAGCCAAGGGAAGCCATGGGGTTGTGGCCTAATATGCTAATGAGCTGTGCTGTCAGGGGTGTGACCTAATATGCTAATAGATTTCTGCTGTTGGGTGTGGGCTATTATGCTAATGAGTTCCTGCTGGGCTTTTTCTACAAAAAAAGCCCTGTTTCTTAGGGTGTCATCATACCCTCTACAGCTCAGTTAATTGGGCCATAAGGGAGCCAGATGTCATCACAGAGTAGATCTTAGTGACAACATGGGGCAGGACAGTCCACCTAGCTCTAGTCAAGATCCATTATTGCCCACGTAACTGTTCACATTGTGCCCATCTGACCTAACAGAAGAAGAGGAGGAGATTGGATGTATACCCTGCCCTTCACTACCTGAAGGAGTCTCAGAGCGGTTTACAATCTCCTTTCCCTCCCCCTCCCCACAACACACACCCTGTGAGGCCGGTGGGGCTGAGAGAGCTCTTGACAGAAACTGCTTGTGAGAGAACAGCTTTGAGAGAACTTGCGACTGATCCAAGGTCATACCAGCAGCTGCATGTGGAAGAGTGGGGAATCAAACCCAGTTCTCCCAGATTAGAGTCTTTAAGATTAGAGTTTGTGCTCCTAACCCCAGATTAGAGTCTTTAAGATTAGAGTCTGTGCTCCTAACCACTACGCCAAACTGGAGCCAAGAGTGACTCCATTCCTCCTAATAAATCCGAGAGGATCATCTACCATGACCACTAATGCCTGATCCACCCCCTAAATGAGGCTAGAACACAGATCAAAAAGGGACAAAAATGGATCTCTCATCCAGAAACTGACTGAAGTTGCTATGCGACCACATGTTCAATTAAACATCCCTAAAAAGGGAAGACTAGATACTTCCTTTTACTTGGAAAAAAGACACAATAGAACATTCCCTGTTGCCCTACTTAGGAAAAAAGAAGAATCAAATTAAGAAAATCATATTTTCTACGGCCCGTGTCACCCCATTTACTTAAGAGGCTGGCAACGTTCCCAAATTCTGCTTCAAGGCCAAGACTGTCCTGGGATGAAAGCGTTTCTCCCTGTCAGACTTCCTTATATGGAGGACTCTCCATTGAAACACTCCTCCATTGGCATGGCTCTCCTTATCCCCACCTTCTCTGATTACACAACCCCGTGTCCTTTTAGGAGTATGAATTCCTTCTTCGGTGCCAAGGCTTACTGGAAAGAATTACTGCAGTTTTGTGGCAGTTTATACGGAATCAGGGCTGGAGAGTCCCCATCTGTACACTTACTGGTGCTTATAAGCATGGAGGCCGTTTGGTGAGGCCCTTTTGGAAACTGACAGCGCTGCAGAACTGCCTGCCTGACAAAACTCGCCTTGATGATACAGCTTTCAGGTATAAGGCTTCACCAGCTGAAGCTTCCCAGAGCTGCTTGTTGGCTATGGTGCTATTGGGGGCTCCACCCCCTTCCTTAAAGGGCCAGCCCCCTTCCTTAACCCCCCCCGCTTCTTCCTAAAAGCATTTAAAGGGATCCTTTAAATTCTTTTGAGAAGAAGCAGGGTTGGTGGTAGTAAGAACCCCTCTCTGTCCCCTCCTGCAAGATATAAAGGGCCCTCCAGCTGATTGGCAGGCCACATGCTCCCTGCGGATCCCAGCAGATCGGGCACGGACCACTTCCAGCTGTGAGTGAACTGGCAAACGAAGATGAATATGCATGGTATATGTAAACCTGTGAAGAAGAGACAGTTACTTCCCACAGTGAGCTAATGCTCTCCCCAGTCCCTTCTAATAGCAGACAAATTGTATGAAATCTGCATATGAATGCCTGCTGAGCAGCTTCTTAACAGAGTCACAAGAACAGAAGAAGATCCTGCTGGACCAGAACAGTGGTCATTCTAGTCTAGCATCCCGGCTGATACAGTGGCCAGCCAGTTCCTCTGGAGGTCTGACAGCAAGGCACAGAGGCCAAGGCCTTCCCCTCATGTTGCCTCCTGGCACTGAGATTCAAAGGCCTCTAAACATGGATTTTCCTTTTAGTCACCGAGGCCAGTAGCCACTGATAGGCCTACCTACCATGAACCTGTCTAATCCCCTTTTAAACCTGTCTGTGCCTATGAGCATCACCACATCCTCTGGCAGTGAATTCCACATTTTAATGAGTCTCTGAGTAAAGAAGTATTTTCTTTCGTTTGTCCTGAATCTACTGCTCATCAGTTTGGTTGGATGCCCTCAAGTTCTAGTATTTTGGAAGAGGGGGGGGAGTTCTCTTTGTCAACTCTCTCCACTCAGTGCGTAATTTTTATAAACTTCTATCATGCCCCCCTATTGTGTAGTGGGTTAGACGCATGTAGAAACCACAGAGACGGATGTAGTGATCAGCATGGTTTACTGGCACACAACTAGAACACAGAACACAGAACTATATACAGTACCTGGGAACCCCTCTAGATCCTATTGGTGGCTTTAAATTTCCCACCAAAGTCCCTATTGGTTCCCCAAGGAAAGCTCAGGAGCCTAGTCCCTATTGTTCTTAGGGAGTAAAGCTCAGCAGTGAGACGCTGGCGCCTAGTGGCGGTCAGCGGACATAACACCCCCCTTAGTCCTCTCTTTTCTTGGTGGAAGAGTCCCAGACTCTTCAGCGTTTCCTCATAGGGAAGGTGCTCCAACTCCCTAATCATCTTGGTTGCCCGCCTCTGCAGTGTCCTTTTGGAGACAGGGTGACCAGAACTGCACACAGTATTCCAAATGAGGCCACACCATATATACAGGGGCATTATAATTGTTGAATGTCATAAGCTTCAGTATGTGTGATCATGCCAATCTATTTGACAGGTGTCTGACAGTCAGGAGAACCAGCACAAACTGGTTCTGACTGGAGCTAAGCTGAGCAATCTCAGAGTGACTCAGCAGTAAGCTGATTGGCTGATCAGTGTATATAAGTGTATGGAGTCTGTACAGTGTATTTCCTTCTTCTTGTATGAGCGTATGGCGGAGCACTTTGTCCGAGAGAGCTGTAAATATATTGTAAATAAATCACTGTATATGGTTTACCACAAGGACTGTGTGAGTGTGGTTTACTGCAGCGGAATCTTAGCAGGGTGCAAATTGGATCTTTGGTGGAAAGCTGATCCGGTGACGCCGACTGCGCGACAGTGTCGTCTGCGCGACAATAATATCAGCTGTCCCCCCCCCAAATCCCTTTCCTAATGATCCCCAACACAAAGTTTTGCCTTTTTCACTGCTGCAGCACACTGGTGTGTTGACACTTTCACTGAGTTATCCAGGACGATCCCAAGATCTTTCCCCCTCTCAGCCTCAGCAAGTTCAGACCCCATTAGCCCATACTTGAAGTTGGGATTCTTTTTATCCCAACGTGTGTCACCTTACACTTAGCAACACCGAACGTCATTTGCCGCATTGTCCCCTTCTCACCCAGTTTGTGGTGACCCTCCTGGAACCCTTCACAGTCGCCCTTATTTTTTACCATCCTGAACAATTTTGCGCCATCTGCAAACTCGGCCGATATGCTGCTCACCCCTCTCCTTCCAAAACTCTTCTGCTGAAATACTGCAGCCTTTAACTCCACCACTTAACGCTAAGGGAGGCTGAAATTCTCCCCCCCCCCTCGGTTCAAGAGTTCCCACCTTCAGTGTCCAATCTGTGCCCCTTTATTTTCTTGTGTAGGATGTGGACAGGTATGGTATATAAGCCCGATCTCATCAGATCTAGGAAGCTGAGCAGGGTCAGTACTTGGAAGGGAGACCACCAAGGAAGACTCTGCAGAGGAAGGCAAGGGCAAACTGCCTCTGCTTCTCACTTGCCTTGGAAGCCCCTTGCTGGGGTCACCATAAGTCAACTTAGTTTCTTGTGTATAGCTCCAGTTTGGCCAGCGCAAATGGCAGAAGGCCGTTACCATTAAATGGGTGCTGGCAGAGCACTTGAGAGCCAGACTGCTGTGGTGGTTTGAGTGTCAGACTAGAATCTGGGAGACCCAGGTTCAAATCCCTCACTCCGCTATGGAAGTTCGCTAGGTGGGCCACTCACTCCTCTGCCTAACCTACTGCAACAGGTTGGTTATTGTGCAGATAAGAATGGAGAGTGGGAGAACAATACTGTAAGCTACTTTGGGTCCTGATTGGGGAGACCAGTGGAGTATAAATATCTAAACAGATAGCACCAGATGACTCGAATAAGTAAGCCAAGCTATGCTGAAGCACCCAAAGAGAGATCCCAAGGGAGATCACAGTGCCCTTCCATCCAGATGGCATTTAAAGTTCTTTCTTTGCTTTAGTCCCAGGGGACCTGTTCCAGTGGGTGTCACTGGATCCCTTTGAAGCCGGGAACTTAAGAACATAAAGAGAAGCCCATGTTGGATCAGGCCAATGGCCCATCCAGTCCAACGCTCTGTCACACAGTGGCCAAAAATACCAGGTGCCATCAGGAGGTCCAGCAGTGGGGCCGGGACACCAGAAGCCCTCCCACTGTTGACCCCCTCCCCAAGCACCAAGAATACAGAGCATCACTCGCCCC
>NW_015175432.1:166702-170228 GCF_001447785.1 Gekko japonicus
TTCATTGCTTTCGATATGTTCATGGAACAACTGCTCTCCATGCAATACAGATGGAGTCTTTTCAAAACTCACCCAGCTGCCCTTATTAATGGGTGATTCTGCATCTAGCATTTGTTAAACATTTTCTCAACTGGGACTGCAGTCACCCCTGAATGGCCATAAAACGGCCATAAATCCATGCAGAAGGTACCATAAAATCCGATGATCAAAGAAAGTCTGTTCAAAGCTCACCCAGCTGCCGTCATTAATGGGTGATTCTGCATCTAGCATTTGTTAAACATTTTCTCAACTGGGACTGCAGTCACCCCTGAATGGCCATAAAACGGCCATAAATCCATGCAGAAGGTACCATAAAATCCGATGATCAAAGAAGGCGAAAGTGGCATGGAGTGTGAAGGCTACCATAAAATCCAGTGATCAAAGGAAGTGAAAGCAGCATGCAATGCAGAGGGGAATTTCTGTTCCAACATGGGTTTTGTAAAACAACGGAGGGAAAACCCAATGCAGAATCAGCCAATGAGAGCCAGTTTGGTGTAAGCACGCACTCTAATCTGGGAGAATTGGGTTTGAGTCCCCACTCTTCCACCTGCAGCTGCTGGTGTGACCTTGGGTGAGTTACAAGTTCTCTCAGAGCTGTTCTCTCAAGAGCTCTCTCAGCCCCACCTACCTCACAGGCAGTGTTCCCTCTAAGCGAAGTTAGTGTGAGCTAGCTCACAGTTTCTTAGCCTTCAGCTCACACATTTTTGTCTTCGCTCAGGAAGGATGGCTCCAGAGCAAACTAATTTATGCAGCAGCCAAATTGCTCATTCACAACTTTCATGCCAGTAGCTCACAAAAGTAGAATTTTTGCTCACAAGACTCTACAGCTTAGAGGGAGCATTGCTCATAGGGTGTCTGTTGTGGGGAGGGGAAGGGAAAGGAGACTGTAGTGAAGGGCAAGGTATAAATCCAATCTCTCCTTCTTCTTCTAAGTAGTAAGTACTCAAGGAGCATACTTTGTTGTGCAAACCAGCCCTCAATTCACAGGGCCATCAAGGCATACAAAACTGGAAAACAAAATCCCACAGACCGGAAGTGGTCAGGAAAGGAGAAGTAGTCTATTTGCCTCATTTTGGCTCCGGTCACACGGGCAGGAAACTGTGGGGGGGAAGCGTGGCTGTTTGCCCCGGGGCAAACTAACGCGCGGTTAAGCGATCAGACCTCCTGTGGAGGTTCTGTGGAGGTACCGTGGAGGTTCTGTGGGTAAGGAGAGGTACCGATCACAGGACCCGCCTGCGCACAACAAAGAAGCGCGTGGTGCGACAAACTGGTTTTTGTGTGTGTGTGTACACGACAAATGCGCATGCTCCGTTGGGTGCATGTGCGCATCCACGGAGACTTGGGGAAAAAACACCTTTTTCGCAAAGGGACATGGGCGGGTGCCGGATGCCACTGGAAATGTGATCAGACGCCTGCCCTTGCCCCGCAGTTTCCGGAAACTAGTACCTCCGAGGTACTAGTTTTTTGCTGCGTGTTTTCGGCGGGAAGCCTCGGTTGTTCCACGGAAGCGCTATGCTTCCCAGATGTGCTGGTGAGATCGCGCCCGGAAACTCCGCCTGTCTTCCGTCTCTCTTGTGTGGCTAATGTTCCGTGTGACCGCAGCCTTTGCTTTGTGACCTTCAACATGGACTTGATAGCCAGGTGAGCTTACCTTGCTGGACTCCCTCAATCAGAAACAAGGTGAGCTCCTAACAATTCAACTCAATGCGCTTGTCAAGAGTTCATGTCCAGTAGTTTTGAATCAATGCAGTAATCACTTATCCTACAGTGCTGAGTTGTGTCCCCCTTGGACCTTGCCTTTCTGGCTGCTTGCCTCTGAAATGCTTGCTGCGACCGCCACTTTTGATTTTTTAAAATCATCCCTATTATACCATTACACTGTTTCTACCATTAGCCAATATTCATAGCACCACGGACTAATAGCCATCATTTGCTCAAACTGAACCAATTTTTTTTTTTTAACAAAGGTATACTTTCTACTAACATCAGTAAGTGGAAGGGGAAGCAGATTAAGGATTGATTGTCATGAACAGGAGTGGAGACCGGAGACACCTAAACAGTAAATCTCAATTCAATTTTAACGATGTGCCTTTTGGCAGATTGTGGGTGCGGAGGGGGAAAAAACAGCGACTCCGAAAAAGCCCTGTGATCAAGTGACCTGTAGTAACAATTCCATTCCCTCTGTTTACTTATACCAGGAAGTCTACCTCTGCAGTTACTTTTTTTTTTAGTTTGAGCTGATTAGTGCTATTTAATCCTATGACACCAGAAATATCACCTAATGGTAGTAATAGCGTAATAGTGTAATAACACCAATCACTATTCTTTTTTAAAACATGGTGACTGTGACAAGGAGCTCAGACAGAGGTTAACAACCAACACTGCGCTTTTCAAAACATTCGAGAAAGCCGTGTAATCACACAGATCTATGCAACCCATGGAACAATTGGCTTCCTGCTCATGACCAGCAAGCAGGATGCGAGGAGAAGACGAGGAGGAGGAGGAGGAGATTGGCTTTATACCCTGCCCTTCACTCGGAGTCTCAGAACGGCTTACAATCTCCTTTCCTTCCCCCTCCCCACAACAGACACCCTGTGAGGTAGGCAGGGCTGAGAGAGCTCTGAGAGAACTGTCCTTAAGAGAACAGCTCTGACCAGAGCTATGGCTTGCCCAAGGTCATCCAGCAGCTGCAAGTGGAGGCGTGGGGAATCAAACCTGGTTCTCCCAGATCAGAGTCCACACACTTAACCACTACACCAAACTGGAACTGGTAGACACTCAAAAATCTCCACCTATCACTATCAGAAGTCTCTTGCTGTACAGCACTTGAGGTTATGGCAGTGCCAACCAGGATCTGGGCAAAGATATACCAGATCGGTGTCTTTGACTCTCCGAGGAGATCCAACAACAAGCACACAGGGAACACGGCTAAGTTAGGTAAACACAATACCAGATCGGTGTCTTTGACTCTCCGAGGAGATCCAACAACAAGCACACAGGGAACACGGTAAGTTAGATAAACACAGAAAACACCGTGTTGAAATAATAAACACAATATTCACATGCACTTATAGCTAAATACATTTGCTTTATATACACAACATCAACTCTAGTGTATTGTAAACACTTTCAAACTACAACATCACATTTCAAACACTTTAAAACTAAGTTATATAACATGAAGAGTCCAACTGTCTTCTTCCTGATGGAGGATAAATACCAATGTACAGTTATTTGCACCGAACAATGCAGCAACCTATTGCACATTTCCCAAGTGATGATCCATCAGGTAAAGCTAGTAGGCAGCTTGTATTAGGGCTCCCAAATCTCGCCAAATCGCGGCGGGGGATTGCATGTCTTTGCAGAATCCCTGCCGCGGGGACGGTGAGACGCGTTGCACCCGCCGTCGCCAGGACATGATGCTACGCGTCGCTCTGGCAACGGGGCAGCCCCGTTGCCAGAGCGGCACGTAGCGTCATGTCCTGGT
>NW_015175432.1:170724-179645 GCF_001447785.1 Gekko japonicus
TCCAAGGGAGCCTGCAGCCCGCTCCCATGATCTTAACTGAAGGTGGGTGCAAAGCTGCTATATTATTTATTAATTAAAATATTTACACCTCCCCTTTCCTCTTGGGCAGCAAAGTCAAAACTTTCTCTCTAGGTAGCTGTGTTAGTCTGTTGCTGCAAAATAGTCCAAGAGTTCAAATAGCACCTTTAAGACTAACCTTTAAGACTAAGACTGAGTGGTGGGTGTGGCCTTATGACACACTTCCGGTGATGGCAGGGGGTGTGGCCTTATGTCACACTTCCGGTGATGTCAGGGGGTGTGGCCTTATGACACACTTCCGGTGATGTCAGGGGGTGTGGCATATGCTAATGAATTGTGCTAATGAGTTCCCCTAGCTCTTTTTCTAGGAAACGACCCCTGGCTAAATATATTTGCTTTATATATACAACCAGCAAAACAATGTGTATGTATATACAACATAAGCAGATATTTATATATAATGCTTTTAGAAATCATACACGGTGATTTATTGTTTTGCTGGTTATATTACACCGTGGTCTTGTTTGTTGTGTTATATATACAACATCAACTCTAGTGTATTGTAAACACTTTCAAACTACAACATCACATTTCAAACACTTTAAAACTAAGTTATATAACATGAAGAGTCCAACTGTCTTCTTCCTGATGGAGGATAAATACCAATGTACAGTTATTTGTACCGAACAATGCAGCAACCTATTGTACATTTCCCAAGTGATGATCCATCAGGTAAAGCTAGCAGACAGCTTGTATTTCTCACTGTGATGATTCATCTTAGCAAGCAAGCCTAGTAGATGTATTTTCCCAAGAGGTGATTCAGCTCGCAAGGAGGAGATCTGCAAAACTCTTTCTTTCACGAGGCCTTCAAGCCAGGATTGTAGTCAGTGGGGCCAGCGCGTACAGCACTGAGGGGACGTGGCTCAGTGGTAGAGTATCTCCTAGGCATGCAGAAGGTCCCAGGTTCAATCCGCAGAATCTTTGGTTAAAAGGTAGGAGGTGATGTGAAAGACCTTTGGCTGAGACCTTGGAGAGCCACTGCCAGTCTGACTGCTCGTACCTAACTGAAAGAGCTCTCGAAAGCTTATATCCTGGAAATCTTGTTGGTCTCTGAGGTGCTACTGGCCCCACTGGTGGACCTCCTGATGGCACTGGTATTTCTGGCCACTGTGTGATACAGAGTGTTGGACTGGATGGGCCTTTGGCCTGATCCAACATTGGCATCTCTTATGTTTTTATGTTCTTATGTACTGGACTCAAATCTAAATGTTCCACTGCTAGTCTGAGCAGACAATATTGACCTTGGTGGACTGATGGTCTGATGAAAAAGTGGTAGTAGTAGTAGTTGGATTTATACCCCGCCCTTCACTACCCAAAGGAGTCTCAGAGCGGCTTACTATCTCCTTTCCCTTCCCCTCCCCACAACAGACACCCTGAGCGGTGAGAGGGCTCTTTCAAGAACTGCCCTCGAGAGAACAGCTCTGAGACAACTGTGGCTTGCCCAAGGTCACACCAGCAGCTGCATGTGGAGGAATGGGGAATCAAACCCAGTTCTCCCAGATTAGAGTGCAACCAACCCCTGGACACCCAATATTCAGCCTACTTTCAGTGTTTCAGTGTTTCCCATCCGCCCATAATTTCCTATCCTTCTCCCAAGCTTAAGCACTGCAGAGCTTAAACCCTTTTTACCACAGTTCCCCCCACCTTCTTTGCATGTTTTTTCAAACCTCTTTCACATCCGTCTTCCTCTTTCCAAGTCCCTCTTTTCTTGATAAATATGCCCCCTTCTTTCAGCTTCCCAGTAGAGCTTCTGTACCTCTTGCGACCACTTCCCACTCTCAGTCCACCCTATTCTGAAGAACTGACAGTGGTCCCTTACCTCACAGAAGCTGAGCTTTGTTTCCTGAACACCTGGAATGTTTATGTACATTCCATGCCATGACATTTGCTTACAGCTAGACATTCTGAAAGCTTGGCTGCCACAAATACAATGCAATACAGACGAAAATGTTCTCAACTGGGCATCAAGGGGACATGTTTTTCCCCCAACCCCAGTCTTGGGACAAGTAGACAAAAGCAACCTCTGGAGCAAGTCAACATTATATTTTCCACCAGAAGCAAGGATTCATAATGGCGTTTCTTGAATAACACTGTAGGTCTCCCACTTTGGGGCTTCAGAATTTTGGAAACGAGGCATACAAACATGCTGTGTCATCTGCAGCATTTTTTTCCTGTGCCATGGAGGGACTCATTTATATTTGATTTGCCAGGAAATGCTTCTTTTAAGCCTGTTGTGCTCAGCAGAATGTCACTCTTTATTTATCAGCACACTGGAGAGAGCTGGAACCCTGAACGGGAACCATATGGGTTGGGCCAAGAAACCTCCAAAGAATTAGCTGTCCCTCAGCAAAGGGGCTCCAGCCCATTCCAAGCACCAGCCAGGATCTACACCCACTGCAGCTTGGTAGAGAACAGTGTTTCCCAACTTGTGGGTCAGGACCCCAAAGTGGGTCATGAAGCCTCTGAAAGTGGGTCACAGGCTAGTCTTCCCTAATGGCTGCCTGCCCCTGTTCTCTTTTGTATTTTAGAAACCGAGATCTGACCCTGGAAGCAGTATCTTCCATGGCATACATTCGTGGGTATTTTTTCTTCACCGCATATACATGTTGATCAAGAAGAGGAAGAAGAAGAGATTGGATTTATACCCCACCCTTCACTCAGAATCTCAGAGCAGCTACCATCTCCTTCCCCTCCCCACAACAGACACCCTGTGAGGTGGGTGGGGCTGAGAGAACTGACAGAACAGCTCGGACAGAACTATGGCTTGCCCAAGGTCATCCAGCAGCTGCAAGTGGAGGAGTGGGGAATCAAGCCCGGTTCTCCCAGATTAGAGTCCCCGCACTTAACCACTACACCAAATGTGTCCTGACGGTTACTGGAGTGAGTTTGTTAGGAACTTAGGGGGGATTAGAAGGAGTAATGGAGAAGAAGAGGGGGGTCAAAGGCTGGAATGCATCGTCCATGTGCAAAGGCTGCGTATGTCGGAATGCTGCTTGCTTGGGGTTCATAGTAGGGGCAGCTGCACCCTTTGTGCGATGTTTGTTCGTTTCTCAAAGACATCTGGTTAGCCACTGTAGGCAATGGAAAGCTGAACTAGGTTGGTACCAAGGTCACAGTTTGCTTGGGGCTCCAAAAAACCATGGGCCAGCTTTGGATGGGTCACCACACCAAATACAGTTGGACTTGTGAGTCACCATAACAAAAAAGCTGGGAACTGCTGGTATAGAAGATTTAGGATTGGACTTGAGATCTGGGCTGCCCACCAACTCTTCCACCCACCACATACTGCCGTACTTGGAATACTGTGTACAGTTCTGGTGGCCCCTCAACACAAAAGATATCATGGAGTTGGGAAACAGGGTATCCCAACTGATCACCGTCCCTATGAGAAAAGGATGCATTTGGGGCTAAGATTGCTTGAGCGAACATGATAGAGACTCATAAAATTATGAGAGAGAAACATTTCTTTTTTATAATTTTAGAACTGGGCATATCCCAAGGAAATCTATCAACAAGAAGCTCAGAACTGACAAATGGCAATACAGCCTCCTGAAAAATGTGTAACTAGTAACTCTTTCACAAATACCAATCAATGCACTTTCAGTCCACTTTGGTACAGGAATTTACACTGGCATTTTCCAGATGGCAGCCACTTTTCAGATATCCGTGGGGAAGGAGGGAAGAGGAGGAGGAGGGCACGGCGGAGTCATGGAAAACACTCTGCAGCCGCAGCCAGAGCAAAAGCGGCCACAGCAGCAGCAACAGCAGAGGCGGGCAGGGGAGGAGGAGGAGAAGAGGCGGCTTTGCACAGGTGCAGAACAACCTTTTTTAAATTTATTAACGACGGGGCTAAGCTTCACCCAAGCACACATCGCCTACTAAAAAAAAAAGGCGGCCGAAAAGCAGACGCCTCGGGCTTCCGAACGGAAGTGGCTCTACACCGGTGGAGAGCAATCAGATGGGGGGATAATGCGGCTGGAACCGGTGCACTCAGGATACCACCACTTGGGGACCTAGTAGCAGAATACAACGGTTTAAAGGCTGTTTGCAACGGTTAGGGACGGAAGGCAGATGTTCGCCGTGTGATCGCCCATAAGTACATTGATTCCAACCAGCATCTATACCGGCATCAATGCCCCGTCTGAACGCACCCAATGACTGCCACTTTCCCCACATTTAAGCAGTCTCTCCGATTGGCTCCCCCCCTCCAAATTTTGAATTCCTTTACCTAACTAGCATCAGGTACGCAGCTGCAGCAGCGGTCCTAGTGTAGCGGAGTGTCGTGTAGTGTAGTGGAGTGGAGTGGATCATTTTTTAACAGCTCCCCTCCTTTATATGGGGGCCGCGGCTGTGGCTCAGAGGTTAAGATGCTGAACTGCAGACCGGAAGGTCGGTAGTTCGGTGGTTCGAGACCCTAGTCCCATGGGACGGACTGATCTTCCGTCTCTAGCCCCAGCTCCTGCCAACCTAGCAGTTTGAAAGAAAGAAATTGCAAGTAGATAAATAGGTACTGCTTCAGTGGGAAGGTAACAGCATTCCGTGCGCCTCGGTGTTTAGCCATGCCGGCCACACAGCCATGGAAATGTCTCCAGACAGCACTGGCTTTCGATCAAGGGAAACCTTTACCTTTACCTTTCCTCCTTTCTTTTATGTGACAAAATTGTCCAGGTCAGGGCTCAAGAGGGCTTACTCCTGATGAACTCAATGAACTCAATGGTGCTTACGCTCCAGTAGGCACGTGTGGAGAGGGGCACTTCCAGGATGAGCCCTGCCCCAGTCTCCAGCGACTGTGCTCTTTCTGGGGGGAGAAGCTCCAGGAAAGCCCCTTCCTCCCTTTGCTCTGCTGAGCCTCCAACTTTGCACAGAGTGGTAACTGCTCTCCGAAGAGGAGCTCTGCGCTTATGCACACAAACACCCACCCCTCTGGACGGGTCTTTGGCCAAACAATATTCTTTCATGCTTCCACGAGGGCTAAGGACTTCAGGCTTTTGACACGAGATAGTCCCACTGAACACCTGGAAATCCGCTGCTGCCAAGGCATGCATGAGCTCGATCGGGCTGCAGAGAAAATAAATGGGCAGTGATTGGCTGCTGGTGTCAGGCCCCCAATGGGACTGGCCGTTTCTTTCAGCACAGGCACCCTCCAGAATGGGAGAAAAATGAGGAAAGACCAGGACAGCACAGGGATGTTAAGCAAGTTGTTTGGACTCAAGAAATAAAACCGGTAACATCGGGAAATGAAAACTGAACATTAAGGCAATCTGGAAAATGCCTTCATGAAATTGCAAAATCCACTTGCAAATGATCACTGAAGTGGATTGAAAATGTACGCGTGAAAGTGCTATACATGACAGAATCCACAGCCGAGACATAATCTTGGTGATAAAAATTAGAACAATGGACCCCTCAGGGCTGAACAAGGAGACAGGATTCTTCTCTCACTACAGATGCAATTTCTGCCCCCAAGTGTTTCTCCTCTAATCAAGCTGATTACAACATGCATTGTGCATCTGCATGTTAATAATTAATAATTACCGCATGACACTGCATGCAGAATAGCCTGGAGATCCTAAGTGTCTGGCAGCCAGACGTTCTAGCTCTTTTAGCATTATGCACCACTAGGTGGCGAGCTAGAGACATTTCAGAGGTGGCTTGCCATTGCCTGCCTCTGTGTCATGACCCTGGACTTCCTCGGTGGTCTCCCATCCAAATACTAGCCAAGGCTGACCCTGCTTAGCTTCCAAGATCTGACAGGATCGGGCTATCCTGGACTATCCAGATGAGGGCATGCCGAGACCCTTCTTTGCAACATTCCTCCCATGTTCAGAATGGAACATAAGGACTCATGGATCTCCATTCCAACTTGTATTTGACAAAAGGAGCTTTGACGCTCCAAAGCTTATACTCCGAAAATCTTGTTGGTCTCTAAGGTGCCACTGGATTGCACCTTAGTGATAAGGTGACCTATGAACAGGCCTTACAAGTCCTGGCATAAATTTTGGGAGCCTCCTGTTTCTCAAAATTCCATACGTTTCTTCTAGATGTGAAGCCCAATTTCCAGATTCTCCTTGGTCCTTTCTGCAGTAGCCCTTAAATCCTGGTTCAACCCTGTCCCTGAACTTACAATTCTACACGACACTCGAGTTCACCCCTGTAATTATCTCGGGGTACTTTTTGTTTCCACATTACATTGAGGTCACCCCAGTTTCGCCCCACACTTGTCCTGGGATAAACGGATGCTGTTATAACCAGGGATAAACGCAAGGTATTGTGTTGCGAGTTGAACTCTGATAAAACCAGGGATGAGATCCAAGTGCAGAAAGGACCTTTTAACTGCTGGCCTCTGAGGTCTCTTTTAACATCAGGGCCTTGATTTCCTGCCAGGAGTAGATCTGAACTTCCTAGCTAGCCCCTGACTCTGGGTATGTACTAAATCAACAATCTGTCACAACAGCTTCCTCGAAATTCAGACAGGCAAGCAGAGACACAGGAGGGCAGATGCATGGTCAATTATGCACCCTGGGGAGGAAAAAAAAGCTGACACCCTGCAATTGTCAAGTTCCGGGCATCTGTCAGAGCCTGAGAGGAACAGCAAATGAAGAAGGCTGCATGGATGACAAAAACTCTCTGGTTATCTTTCTGCTTCCCAGGAAAATGGACTGGTTTGCAATCAGCCTTTACTTGGTTCTGCCAAAAAAATTCCCTATTTTGTTTTGGGATCATCAGACTCAAGGGACGGCCAGGCTTCACACTTCATTGTGTACTTTCTGAAATTATCTGACACACATTTAGTAGAACTCTGAAGTCCTCTGTTTGTAGAAAAGGACATGTACCTGGGAAGCTCTTTTGGTTGGAAGAGGGGTGCGGTGAACATCAAAGGTATCAAAGGGTGCTCTGCCCTGTCGAAGAACTGAATGCGCTGGGATCAGAAGATATTATGATCAAGAATAGCAAGCATTTATTTAGCTCTTTTCAGTGGTCGAAGCATTTCATGTGCCAGCTGACTGCAATCCTTGCAACAACCCTGAAAGGCAGGTGAATGCTGTCTTCGTACACTTGAGAGAAAATGGCTTGCCTACTGCCACAGTGAGTTCATAAGCAAAAAGGGGTTCCAGTGAGAGCATTCTCCAACTCAGGGGTCTCCAACATGGTGCCCGTGGGCACCATGGCACCCACCAACACCTATCGTGGCATTTCCCCCCTGGCATTTTTAGAAAGTGGGTAGGGCCAGATGGGGCTTTTGGCCAGAAGGGCTTCTGATGGGCTAAACAGATTTTTTTAAATGCTGCCTTGGGAACAGCTATCACCTCAGCACAAGGGTCTTCACTGAGTGACTGAAGGTCAGCTATGTGTATATATGCAAGAAATTATTTAAGAACAGTTTTGATTTTAAAAAGGCATCTTGTTACACAGAACATCTGCCTGAAATGCTGAAGAGTGACTAGTAAGAGTTATACATAACCTCACTCCCTGACATTTTGTGTTTGGCTCTGTCTCCTGCAGCAGCCACTGTGTGGATGCACCCGAGGGTTGCCAGGTTCCTCCCAGTCCCCAGCGGGGGACTTTGGGGGGTGTTCTGGGGGGGCAGGGACAGCCCAAACATCATGATATCACACAGAAGTGACATCATCACGTTGGGGACCAGTGCCTGCATTCCAAGCCGCAAATTTGCAGCTTGAATTGCAAGTGCGCACAGCCCTCCCTCCTGCTTCTTCCCCAAAGCATTTAGAAGGATCCTTTAAATGCTTTGGGGAAGAAGCGGAGGGGCACCTGCAACCCAAGCTGCGAATTAGCGGTTTGGATTGCAGGCACGTGCCAGCCCCCATTTCTTCCCCTTTACATGCTTTTGAGAAGAAACAAGGGTGGGGGGTGGCACACGCTCCTTTCCCTCCCCTCTTGCAAGATTTAAAGGGCCTGCCGATCAGTTGAAGGGCCCTTTAAATCTTGCAGGAGGGGAGGGAGAGGGGTGGCTGTCAGTGGTCAGGCTTGGGGGCAGGGCTTGGGGATGGGGCTCCCCCCCTGCTGGCTGGCAGCAGATGGGAGCCCCCAAAACTGGGGGAACACCCGCCGGGACCTGGGGGATGGCAATCCTGATGCACCCAGCGCTCTGGGTGAGAATTCCAGAGGTGCCCACAAGCTCAAAAAAAGGTTGGGGACCCTTGCCCCAATTCACAGCACTTGTTCTGTCAGCCCTCCACTTTTACAGTTGGGAGTAACGCTGAACCCAACAACGTTGGCACACCGCCATGGTTAGTAGTTTGTGGTTATGATCTTAAGGCTGAAAAAGCAAAATTATAAAGAAATAATTCTCTTTGTCTGCAGTTGCTGCTTTAGAGCCGTTCCCCCCCTCCCCACTTTTCTCCTCTCTTCAAGCAGTCAATGAGATGACCTCTCAATAGGATGAAACCAGTTAACATAAGAACATAAGAGATGCCAATGTTGGATCAGGCCAAAGGCCCATCCAGTCCAACACTCTGTGTCACACAGTGGCCAGAAACACCAGGTGCCATCAGGAGGTCCACCAGTGGGGCCAGGGCATTAGAAGCCCTCCCACTGTTGGTGCCACTATGACATCATCAGTGTGGGCCAATCAGCAGGGTCGGTCTTAGACCTCTCAATAGGATGAAACCAGTTGGTGCCACTATGACATCATCAGTGTCGGCCAATCAGCAGGGTCGGTCTCAGACAATGGCCAACAGAGGCAGCTATGCTTGAAGGGCTCTGACTAGCCACAGGCCAACAGGGAGGGAAAGAAGAAGTGCAGGCTGCTGCTACCACTTCCATCTTCCCCATGTGGGGCTCCGGGTTCCAGCCCACCTTGCATGGAGGCAAGGGCCACTCCT
>NW_015175432.1:179989-196092 GCF_001447785.1 Gekko japonicus
ACAACAGCTGCAAGTGGAGGAGTGGGGAATCAAACCCGGTTCTTCCAGATTAGAGTCTGCGCACTTAACCACTACACCAAACTGGCTCTTGTGGTGCAGCAAGGGAATTCCCAACAACAGGGAAGTCTGATGCTGTGCCGCAAGAGAGGACAAACTGCGTTTTTGCACCTCGGACTGCAAATACTTCTGCGGAAACAAGTGAAAGAGGCGGAGGACTACAAATGCAGGAGCGGGGAGACCCATTTGTGCGGAAAACATCTGATTCTGTGGCCCCATGCTGGACTTTCCCCCAGGTCTTCAGAATCACCAAGTCCACCCCGTCAATTAGGGCAATTGGACAGATCACATGAGTGACTCTACCCAATCAGGGAGAATCTCACCACACTACAACACAGCCAATCAGATTCAGGGCACGAAGGCAACTGAGAGTAAGGGCAAGAGAGGGTAGATACGAAAATGGGCAAGCAAACCTTGTGGGAAGGTGGATCAAAAATAGTCAGAAGGGGAAGGTGAACACGTTCAAGCGCACTGTGAACACATTCAAGCGCACTGTGAACATGTTCAAGCGCAGCCCAACCTCTTACGAAACCTTCACCAGGGAAGCAGAAAGACAGCTGAACTTTGGTCCCCTTCTTAGCTCTCTACCCATCTAGTACAGAAAAAGATCCGTTTGCGTCAACAGGGGAGCACATGGCTCCGAAGACCTGGGGAAACACAGCTGCTGAGTAGTGAAGCGTTCGTCCCTGGCATCCGTGCTGTTGCTTGCTTTTATACCACCACCTCTTGCGGCTGAAAAACAAAGTCCTCGGGAAGACCTAAATACATTTGGGCCAGGAATAATCTCTTCTCTGAATACAGAAGCAGCAAATACCCTGGCCATGTGCAGAGGGCTTTTTTCCTCATGACACAGCAGCCATATTAGGGTTGCCAACACCGTGTTGGGAAATTCCTAGAGATTTGTGGGTGGTGCCTAGATATCGTGGGGTTTTGGAAGGGGCGGGATCTCAGCAGCATATAATGCCACACACTCCACCTTCCAGAGCAGCCATTTTGTCCTGGGGAACTGATCCCAGGGAAGAGTGGTGGGCTCGGAACTCCCTGAGACCCCAAACCCCTCCCTCAACGCCCACTACGGGGATGGAAAAATCCGGAAGGGGAGAGGTTGGGAGAACGGACTGGCACAGACTGCGTTGGGACAGGCGTGAGATGCGAAGGGGGGCGGGCCCGGTTGAAGGAGCGGGACAGGTGGCAGGTTCCAGCCTTACCCCTGAGAAGTGCTGACGCCGAGGACGCTGGCGTTAGCCCCGTCGCATAGACCGGAAGTGGGCAATCCCTCACATACACAGCTACGGGATAGAAGAACGGGTTATACAGGAGGGCGGGCCTAATGAGGAGGAAGCACCATGAGATAGGAGAGCACAGTGATGGATGGGTGGTACAGCCTATAGGATTATTAATCACCTAAAAGGGCTGGCACTAAGGGGAGGAGCGGGGATATATAAAGGAGGAAACTGACGAGTGCCGGGGAGGAATGAAGGACTGATCTTAGAGGCAACACAGAGAGAAAGAAGGTCAGTCTGAGGAAGGCAGCTGGGGTGTGACATAACCCCCAGCACTTCCAAATCTGAGGCACTCGTTTCCTCTATCAAATTTCAACATGGCTACTGGGTTTTCTGGACCTGGGCGCGACCCTGAGCGTGACAGTATGGAGATGAGTTGTAATTCTGGGCGAACTCCAGGCCCAGCCTGGAGGTTAGCAATCCTAAACCATATGCACCTACCGATCTGGTATTAGAAGATAATTTCTATACTGGAAGGTGTGCTTTGTAGGTCGATGTTATTTAGCACTCTCCCCAGTTTTCCCGACACCGTTCTGAATTTCTGCTCTGCAGTCTTCTGCCCGGCAACATCTCACGAGAGAAGAAGGCAGGCACGCTAATTAAATCAACAGGCGAGACTCCTGCTATGATCATAAGCAAATCCCTTCTCCCCGGAGAACCGATGGGTGTGACATATTGCAGATACAGTATGGCTTCTTCTAAGGCTTCTTCTATGCTTGCGCTAATTACTGCACAAGTCAATTGAAGACAGGAGGAGAATTATTGGCATTAACAGCTCAGCTCTGTTTTACATTTAGCACACGGTTAAGGCCCGTGTAATTCCTTATTTTGCAATCTGCTAAATAACCTCTCCAAAGTCACACGATGGTGACTCCACATCTTCCCAGGTGCCAGGCAATACAATTCCTGCCAGTGTTTGGGAGTACTACTATTAGTACTGCTTTTTATTGTGACATCACCAAGACATCAAGGGATCACCCCTTGTGACATCACCAGACTCCAGCTTCTTTATAGTGGACCCCTCCTATGACACCTACCCATACACATGTGATTAAAATGGTCTTCACAGTCAAATCTTGAGTTCTTGTGCACACCTCTGACTGCTGTTCAGATTGGAAACCTGATCTATGGGAGTCCCCACCACCACCACCGAGATCTGCTTAAGTCCCATAGATGTGCACTTCTTTGGCCTCGAGTTTCAGGGATTCCTGAAACTTGAAGCCATATGTTGCTAGAGAAACCAGAAGGATTACAACTTCTTCCAAACCTGCTTTGTGTGTGCAGTAAAGCATGTATCCCACTTCCCCACAGCATGCAAAGAGTTAACCCTGAAGGGGTTTCTATTGCCTCCCCCCAGTCTTTTTGGTGGAACAGGGAGGGGCGGTCTCTCCTTACTCCTGGATCCTCAAAGTGCTGCCGAAATTCGAAATTCGCCAGGATTTGGAACAAAACCTTGTAAACATCAAACGAATCTCAACTAGCAGGGAGTATCTGCATATCCCTACAGCAGACTGAACATGAGAGTTTGTGTGTCAGGTACATGTCTGGTCTCACCTGGTGAAGACTGGTCACTGCTCAGGACCAAGGTAGCAGGGGTCGGACGGCGTCTTCGGATCTAGGCGGAATGAAGAAAAGGGGGAAGAAATTAGCTCCTCTTTGCAAAATCTGTCCAGAGACTTGAAACACAACAGATGCAAGAGCCAGGGCAGACCTGCGCAACAACTACACAACAGACTGGTGGGAAGTGAATGACTCAGGGTGCAATTTCTCCATAGATCTGTTTCACGAGTCGGCCAAGGATCCAGTAGGCACCATTGGCACTGCCACAGATAACCACCTACAGGAAGCCCTAGCTGTTCATGCATCTGGGAGGTACTAATTCCTAAGGAAAAGGGGAGGTAGGATCTAGATGTGGAAGTCCAGGTTGGGGATTTAGAAGAAAGGGGCTTTCTAGGCAAACAAAAGGACCACTTTTCTTGTGGAATATCCAGGTGACATATGTGCCTTCCTACTTTTTCTTGATTCTTGCCTCCTTAAAGAAAGGGGCTTTCTAGGCAAACAAAAGGACCACTTTTCTTGTGGAATATCCAGGTGACATATGTGCCTTCCTACTTTTTCTTGATTCTTGCCTCCTTAATTTAAGGTTGCCAGGTCAACCTGCGAGAGGGTCGGGGGCAGGGACATGGTGGCAGCGGCAGCTTCGCAAATCTCATGACATCGCTTCCAGAGGGAAAACTTGGAAGCGACGGCAGTAGCTCTAGGAAACACCAGAAACAGAGCTTTCACTGATTCCTGAAGCTACCACTGCCACTTCTGAGTGCTCCCTGGAAGTGACATCATCACACTTGTGAAATCAGTAATTTCCCCACCCCCCCATTTTCCTGCCACCACTTGGAGTGGCAGCAGGCAACAAGAGCTGGGGGTGAGGGATCCACCACCCTGACCAGGGGCTTGGCAGGTCTGGCTGATCTCCTACACCTACTGATTCTCTTGGTTCTCAATCACAAACCAGTCGTTTGACGCCAGGCTCAATTCAAATGATGATTTTGATCTAGAGCGCCCTCTAGGGCTGAATTTTGGAGAGCATCTTTCACCGTATAAGCCCAACAGCCAGGGCACTGCTCAGGATCTCTCCTTCTGCTATAGTTAAGAGCAGGGGTAATTTCCTGCAGGAGTGCACAGGAGCGAAGCTCCGGCAGTAAAGAGCCCAGGGGGCGGGCACATGCAACAAGTCCCACCCCCTGCTCCCAGCAGCCCTCAGTCAGAGCAAGAAGCAGCCAGGTAAGCTGCAGAGCCCCGTCCGCCCCTGTCCCAAACAGTCCAGTGGCACCTTTAAGACCAAGTTTTATTCAGGTACAAGCTCTCCCTCCTCTGCACGTTCCCCCCCCCAAAAAAAAGCTAGGAATCCAAAACAGTCCAGTGGAGCCTGAGCGGTGGGTGTTGCCTTCTGACACACTTCCGGAGATGTCAGCGGGTGTGGCATATGCAAATAAGTTATGCTAATGAGTTATGCTAATGAGCTCCTGCACCTCTTTTTCTACGAAATGACCCCTGGTTTAGAGTGACGCAAAGGAAGGTCTTCGGGGTTTACAGTCTGTCAGCTATGCTGCCATGATGGGTTTTTTTTTTTTAAATTATCTTCCTATTTGGGCCAGATGCTGCTTCTTTACTTTTATTTCTGTACTGCTTGCTTATCAATGACCTTGCAGGTTGCTGGTGTAGTGTCTGGGATGCCTGGAACCGTGGGAGCGCTTTCGGTTCCCAGCTGCGGCCTCTAATGGCCTGGGGACCCTTCTCCCGTGTGTGGGAGCCTGGCTAATTTGCTTATGGAAAGGGGGGGTGCATACGAATACCCTATATCCCATTATGCTTGTAGGACCATTGCCATTCTTAACAGTGACTATGTTAATGCCTCTATAGCTCTGCAATAAAGTATAACCTTTCTGATAAGCGTGTACTGTTGGCTGTGGAACCTCACACAGTCACAGATTTGGGATATAGTTAGTCCAGACTGCTCCTCATTCTAATGCAAACACTCAAGATCAATTTTGTAAGAGGATTGTCAGAGAGAATTCTCAGTGGAACAGGCTTTCTCGGGAGGTAGTGGGCTCTCCTCCTTTGGAAGTTTTCAAACAGAGGCTAGATGGCCATCTGACAGCAATGCTGATTCTGTGAACTTAAACAGTAAGCGACTACACAGCAAAAAAATGAAAAAATAAGCAAAGCTGTGCACAATAGAAGACGCTGAGTGTAGCAGAAACGAATAAATACAATATTGTAATATATATGACATGGATGAGAATGTTAAATTGAGAATAACAAAGCCATCAAATACAACAAGCACAAGAATAATACATAGATGCTATAAAGCGTTAAGTAGGTCAAGCAGGTAAGTAGTCCGATGAGTTGATACGAAGGTTCCGGATATTAATAACTTTGTTTCAAAATTCTTCTTCAGTTAAGACTATTACAAGTTATTTCAGATATAATTTTCAATACAACCAGGATATACACATCTGAGAAGAACATCCCTCAGAAGGATATGCAGGCTGTACAAATGGGCAACCAGTCACTAGCCAAAGAAACCAGCAGCAAGAATTGGTGCCAAAATTTCTTTCTAAGCACTCACTGGAGCACTCACTGGAGAAGACCCTGACGCTGGGAAAGATTAAAGGTAACAGAAGAAGCCCACGGCAAAGGATGAGATGGTTAGACAGTGTCACCGATGCAACAGACATGACGTTGAACAGACTCCAGAGGACGGCGGAGGACAGGAGGGCCTGGCATGGTGTGTGATCCATGGGGTCGCAAAGAGTCAGACTCGACTGTGCAACTGAACAACAACTACTGTTTCTGTAACTGTTCCAAAAATTGGCCTGTTGGTGACGGGGCAATCTCTGTTTTCTATATTTTTTTAAAAATCCTGCTTTTTCACCCCACAAGGAGTTCAGGGGAGAACTGTAGGGTACAAATGACGTAAACAAATAAGATGCCCTCAGTTTCTGTAACTGTTCCAAAAATTGGCCACTTGGTGACAGGCTGTTTACTACATTTTACTGTTTACTACATTGTTTACTACATTTTTAAAAAAAATCCTGCTTTTTTTTACCACACAAGGAGTTCAGGGCAGCATGCATAGTTCTCCCCCTCCTTCACGTTCTCTTCACAACAACCCTACGAGGTAGGCAAAGAGAGAGAGAGAGAGAGAGAGAGAGAGAATGACTGGTCCTGGGTCTCCCAGTGAACATGGGGAACAGAGATTCAAAGCCAAGTTTTCCAACACTCTGACGGCTACACCACACTGGTTTCCCTCCTCAGAGCTCGCGGCCCAGCAGTCAGCAATTGCCTTTCTGTGGATTACACTGTCACAAATTGCTCAATAACACTCATCTAACCGTTAAAAACGAATCAGTCTTAAACCTGACTGTGGTTTAATCCATTATACACACAAACCCTGAGGGCATACTTCCACAGGAAATGTAATTGGGTTAATTAGAAACTGTACTCGGGCGAGAATTCGTTTAGCAACATCAGTGGCTGGCATGGCCGGGCCATAACCAAGCCCTAGAACCATTATCGGTGTCCCCCCCCCACCGGCAAAGATTCCCTCTGCCCCTCAATGAAACAATGGAGACCCGACCAAAATGTAAAAACACCTCACATTACTTTGCTGTCTCCATAACCCTTCAAAGTGACCACAGTCCCTTCCTCGATGGCTCTGGCCACCTCTCCGTCCAGTGGAGGGGGAGCTGCCACCAATCACAGATGTTATAGAGAAGAGAGAGTTCCCTCACAGAAACTCAGTGGGCCCCTCACAGACTACACCTCACAGGCAGGCACTGAAGAAGAAGAAGAAGAGAAGAGGAGATTGGATTCATACCCCACCCTTCACTCGGAATCTCAAAGCGGCTTACAATCTCCTTTCCCTCCCCACAACCAACTTTCGAGAACTGCCCTTGAGAGAACAGCTTGAGAGAACAGCTCCGAGAGAACTTGTGACTGATCCAAGGTCACACCAGCAGCTACATGTGGAGGAGAGGGGAATCAAACCCGGTTCTCCCAGATTAGAGTCCGTGCTCCTAACTACTACGCCAAACTGGCTCTCACCCAAACTGGTTTCATGAAAGCCACAGAGGGCAACCTTCCCACTGGGAAGTGGGATATTGCCCAACAAGGCAGCTGGGCCAAAAGTCTGACAGCTGGGTCCCCACTGGGGCGAAAAGCAAGAATAAATAAAATAAAAAGGTGTGTCGCTGGCAAGATGGTTCCTGAAGAGAGGGCAACCATCTAGAGCATGGATCTATCCCAAAGCCTTAAAGCCTAGAGCATGGATCTATCCCAAAATGTCTGGACCCTTGCTTGTCTTTGGGTGTCCCTTGAGCACCAGGTATAGCAAACTACATCACACCCAGTGATAACTTGCCGTGTGACCCTCAGACACCACACAAAATAAAAGTCTCAATCTTGGGGCGGCCAGTTCAGGCCCGCCTCTCCTTCCCTCAGCGTTTAGCACTACAGAACAGAGAGGCTGGCTCCCTGCTGCCTGTGGAAAGCGGTGACTGACAGCTGCCGTCTGCCGGGTGAAAAGCAAAGGCTGAGGAAAATGGCAGCCAACGCACCCTGCCAGTTATCGCCGACTGAATCTCTGGCTGCAGCTTCCCCCTGAAGGGAACTTCTGGGACTGCCGGGAGGCGCGGATTACACAATACCCTTTCAGGGCCAGCCCACGCTGTGTACAGAGCTGTGCCAGAGGCTGAACTACTGAGCCAGGCAGCCGCGCTCAAATTAGTCTTTGCCTTTTTATTTTTCTCTGCCGCTGGTTCTCTCTCAGTAGCTGGAGCCGGACAAAGAGAAAGGCATACTCTGGAAGGCTGCCTAGGCCACTAATTTAGCAAGCTCCCTTCATGCTGCTAATACCCATAATCACCTTGGCAGATTTGAGCCCAAAAGCATCTGAGAGGCCAACAAGATTTTCGGAGTACGAGCTTTTCAAGTGTCAAAGCTCCCTTCAACAGCTGATGAAGTAGGGTTGCCAGTCCAAAATTGAGGGCGGGGGATCCCCCAGTTCGGAACCCTTCCCCCTACTTCAGGGCTATCAGAAAGCGAGGGTGGGTGGGTGTGGGGTGCTCTGAAAAGCCGGAAATGATGCAATGTGCCTATATCACCCGGAAGTGACATAGGCTTGTCAGTGACGTTGGGAGGCGACGCTCTGGTTTTTGGGCAAAACTCTATGGTAGAATTCACTTCAAACCATAGAGTTTTGCCCAAAAACCAGAGTGTCCCCCCCCCCCGACATCCCTGATGTGCCTACGTCACTTGGAGGTGACGGAAGCATGGAGTGCTTCTTCCCTCTCCCGGAGTGTCCCAGTAAGTCCCCCGCCAGCTTGTCCTTCTGACCTGACAAACCTATGATGAAGGGAGCTTTGATTCTTGAAAGCTCCTACCCCAAAAATCTTATTGGTCTCTCAGTTGCTTCTGGATTCAAATTCTACCACAGACCAACATGGCTGCCCCCTGGAAACTCCTTTCCAGAGGAAGCAGTTTCCAGTTGTACTGTGACAGCAGCTCAGAGCACCCTGCAGTGTGGTACAGCTGTTAGAGTGTCTGAGTATGATTGGGCAGGGCCCAAGTTCAAATCTTTGCTCACCACAAAACTTACTGGGTGACTTTGGATCACTTACTCTCTATCGGCCTAACCTACCTCACAGGATTGTTGTGAGGATAAAATGGAAGGGGGAAAAAACCATCCTGAGCTCTTTGCAAGAAAGGCAAGCTTTAAAAAAATTCTGAATAAGAACTGCTCATGGATGGGTTCCAGGCGACCACCTTTTTGTGCTGCTGAACAGTTCCCCTTCCCCTTCATATAATACTGATGAGCCAACAAGGCGCAACCGACATACGGCAAGCCTTCACAGGGTTTTCAAGGCAAGATGAGAGCAGAGATGGTTTGCCATTGCCTTTCTCAGCGTTGCAACCCTGGTCTCCCCTGGTGCTCTCCTGTCTAAACACTAACCGTGGTCAACTCCAGTGGCACCTTTAAGACCAACAAAGGTTTATTCAAAGTATGCACTTTCATGTGCATGCATACTTTTTCAAATACAATGTCCTCCCTCCCTCCCTAAAAGGTATTTTCAAAGGTATTTGAAAAAGTGTGCCTTGCACACGAAAGCACATACCTTAAATAAACCTTTGCTGGTCTTAAAGGTGCCACGGGACTCTAAATTTGTTCTACTGCTTTGGACCAACATGGTTGCCCACCTGGATCTACGGTCAACTCAACTTAGCTTCCAGGTGAGGCTTCCAGTTTTTGGCAACTTGCAATTGCTCTGATGTGAGCGGCCCGCAAACGTGCCAATGGGGAGGGGTCTGTGTTGATCTTGGACTCCCACAACCCTTTGTAGGAGGGTTGCAGCCTGGGACGTGAGAGGTGCCTCTCCCAAGGCGGAATGCCAAGGGATGGAGGCAGCTTTTTGCCCTGATAGGTCCTCGCGGCATGGAGCCAGCAATGGTACCTAGAGGCGCACACCAGACCAAGCACGCAAGAGATCCTCCTGAACCGATCTTCCCTTACAAGGAGCTTCAAGATACTTCAGCAAACACAGAGAAGATAAATAAGAAGCTGAAAAAAGTTGATCTTAAGTCCAAAAAGTTTGAACAAAGACTGGAGGTGGTGGAAAAAGATAAAATCTCTGAGAATCACCAATTGCTATCCCTCCAAATGGAAAAATCAGCATATGTCCTGAGATTTCAGAACATTTCGGAGCAGAAAGGTGAAAACCTGAAAGAGATTTTAAGCAAAGAACTGGCCCCCGTGGTAGGCTTAACAGCAGAAGCGATACAAAATGACATGGATATAGTATACCGTACATATCCAGAATATATAAAGAAAAAGAAGCTTCCTGGGGAAATATTTGTTAAATTCTCAAAAAGGTCAATAAGAGCCTTAATCCTGAAAGTGACAAGCAGAACTGTTTTGAAAATCCAAGGAGAACAAACTAAAATTTTAAAAGACATTCCATTTGAGATCAGAAAAAGAAGAAGACAGTACAGAGACCTGGCACGATTTCTTCAAGAACACAACACCCCATACAGATGGTTAACCCCGGAAGGGCTTACTTTCAACTTCAATGGCAAAAAAGAAAAAATTGACTCTGTCTTCAAAGTGAAAAAAATTCTTGAGTACAAGATAAAGATGGATCTGAGAAACTGGGAGGACGACAAGGATGCAGAAAAGAAGAAGACAAAACTGAGGAAAGCTCTACCAACTCTCCGTCGGCTGAATCCTTAGATTTTGAAGCAGAACTAGGGGCTACGGCTTCTAAACCCCCCAAAAATAAAAAGGACTTTGAAAAGAAACGAAGAGGAAGGAAATAAGTAAAATAATGAAACTCTAATGGTCTGATAATTATCAGGAATAACCCTAAACTAAGAAACATACTCTCTAACCAAATTTGTTTGTGAACACTCGCTCAATCTTCTATATAACTATTGTATTAATTCTCATGCATTACTACTTTGACAATAGGGAATTATCCTTACTTTAAACAATTGCATTAATGATCTCTTGCTACTCGTAGTTTTAGTTTGTTCCCATCCCCAAACCCTATAGGTGTGTAGTTTAGAAAAGCAATAAAAATGTTAAACCCCCCCCCAAAAAAATTAGCTTCTAGGCTCTGATGAGTTCGGGCTAGTCTGGGCTATTCAGGCTGCTACAAGAGAAACTAAGGCGTTCCGCACAGCACTTCAAGCAGTGCTCTCTTCCCCATAACAATCTGTCCTCTAGGGTATGATCCTACAATGGGTCTACTCAGAAGCAGGTCTCCTTCAACCAAGATCCTGCTCCACCCTTTAATTATCCTTTTGTTCCTCTGTGCTCTCATGACACTTTTGAATAGATGGTTAATTAACAGCTCTCGTTCCATGGTCAGACGTTAAACACTGATTTTTTTCCCCCTTTACTTGGCAGCAAGCCAAAGTCAGCGGCTATAATGTTGTTTATGATCATAATGGTATGATTGTGAAATATCAATCATAAAAGAGATTAGTGGTTCCGGCTAACTAGAAAGCGCAAAACAGTATTTAAGCCTCTCTCCCCTCCCATCGGGAACAAGAGCTGATAATTTATGATGGATTTGTGAACGGCTAAGAAAACACATGCCTGATGAGGAAACAGAAAGTTTTTAAATAAACTGGAAGGAGGCAGAAGAGAAGACGTTTTTACAGGGACAGCAGCCTTTAGAAGATCGGGTGGCGCTTTGGGCGGTCTGTGCAGAATCGCCTGGCGCTGCAGCTGCATTTTAAGTTGGAGGGCTCCATGGCTGAGGGGCAGAACATCTACTTTGCATGCAGAAGGTCTCAAGTTCAACCCCCAGCCTTTCCAGTTAAAAGGGAATGGGTAGCTGGTGATAAGGAAGGGACGGTGGCATCAGATCTCAGAAGCTAAGCAGGGTCAGTACTTGGATGGGAGACCTCCAAGGTAGACTCTGCAGAGGAAGGCAACGGCAAACCACTTTCTGCTTCTGACTTGCCTTGGAAGCCCCTTGCTGGAGTTGCCATAAGTCGCTTGTGACTTGGCAGCACTTAGGTATGTAGTAGGTAATATGAAAGACCTCTCCCTGAAACGCTGGATAGCCAGTGCCCAAAGGAGATAAGACTGACTGTGATATACCAAAGGTCTGATTCAGTAGCTCTGTTCACATGTTACAGTGAATGCACATATATCCTGCCTGTATGTGCGTGCATCTGTTTCTGAGAAAGAACCAGCACACGTTCACTTTATGAATGAAACCAGGGCCCAGTACTTGGATAAATGGAGGGTTCGTATCACATATTCATTTACACATGTATCGCATATTCATCTACACCTGAGGGACCGCCTTTCCCTATATATACCCCAGAGAGCACTACGGTCGGGGTCACAATGTCAGCTAACTATTCCGGGCCCTAAAGATGCCAGGCTCGCTGCCACTAGGGCCAGGGCCTTTTCAGTGGCGGCTCCTTACTGGTGGAATGAGCTCCCGGAAGAGATCAGGGCCCTGCGGGACCTTTTGCAGTTCCGCAGGGCCTGCAAGACGGAGCTCTTCCACCAGGCTTTCCATTAGGAGCTGTCCACCATTACCACCAACTATACTACTCGAACATCTGTAGTATAAGGCTGGCCCTAATGTGGAGTTAGAGCTATATCTACATAGGAGACCGGAAGATCGCTGAATCGGGAACCTGGACGGTAGATTTAGAGCGCGCCATCTAATTTAATGAATTATTAATACTGCCAGCACTCTAAATGTTAAAAATGTTTCACATTGTTTAAACAGTTTTATGTAGACCAGGTACATTGTACCGACCACTGTAAGCCGCCCTAAGCCTGTCCGCAAATACAAATACAAATAATGCAAATACAAATAATAAATAAATAATACAAATAATAAATAAATAAATACGTATTGACTGTCACATGAAAATTACTCAGTGCACATACAAAGAAGAATCAAGTTTGCATGGATTATGCATGCATTTGCTGTAACTTGTGAACAGGATTAGTATAAAGTTATTTTGTGCGTTCAGGTTAAAAAAAGGAATGCAGAAGGTGCTGGAACGCAACAGGATGGCCACCATGTCACCTGTTCCACACCAAGGATTTCACATGTTTCAGCTACCCAACTGGTACATTTTTTCATGTTTCCACATGGTATTGTTTGATATTTGTGCACAGACCATTAACAGCCTGTTTGTTCCACACACACACACACACACACACAAATCTGCTTAAGTTGAAACCTATAAAAATGTCTTGGGATGGACTGTATCAGCACAAACAGTCTCTTGTATCTGAAGCGGAAACGATGCGATTGCAGAACTTCACGAAGAGCTCGTCAATTGCTCGTTCATTACACATTTCATTTGTTGATGACCTCAAGGGTCCAGTCCCTAGCAACCATTAGCACAGCAGAAGAAAACTGCCTGTCTTTTAGACGGAGTGGAGGGGATACGCAAATACATTTTTTTAAGAAATAAAGGTTGTTAAAGGTATTGGAGGGCATTAATTCATAGGGTCGCCATAAGTCGGAAGCGACTCGAGGGCATTTAACATACAACGAAGGTATTGCTTTACTCCTATCCAGTGTTACTCATGCTCTTTAGAAACAACAACAACAGAAGATAAGCACCCACAGCTCAGCTTGCCTTTTAGAGAGGGAGGAGGAGATTGTCAGAGATGTCTGCAAATACATGGAGGTTTTAAAAAAGCTTTTCTAAAGGTATTGTGTTATTTCTTCTGCTGTGCTCTGGGTCATGGTGGGAGAGGGGCTTCAATGCATATCAGGTGTGAGGGGAAATGAAGGGTATCTGGAATTTCCATCGCAAGGGTGATTTCACACAGAATCGTGATAATTCCATGGCAATTCCAGACAAAATTGCTAGTGTGGAACCAACCCACATGAACACACATAAAGCTGCCTCGAAGAAGAAGAGGAGGAGGAGATTGGATTTATACCCTGCCCTTCACTACCCAAGGGAGTCTCAGAGGGGCTTACAAACTCCTTTCCCTCCCTCTCCCCACAACAGACACCCTGTGAGGTAGGTGGGGCTGAGAGAGCTCTGACAGAAACTGCTCTTTTTCAAGAACAGCTGTGCCAGAACCATGGCTTGGCCAAGGTCATCCAGCCGGTGCAAGTGGAGGAGTGGGGAATCAAACCCGGTTCTCCCAGATTAGAGTCCGCGCACTTAACCACTACACCAAACTGGCTCTCATACTGAATCAGACCATCAGTCTATCAAGGTCAGTATTGTCTGAGACTGGTAGAGGCTCTCCGGGGTCTCAGACTGAGGTCTTTCACACCACTTACTACCTGGTCCTTTTAACTGGAGATGTCATGGATTGAACCGGGGACCCTCCTCATGCAAAGCAGAAGCTCATCCACTGAGCCACAGCCCCTCCTCATCCACGTGAAGCTGCTTAGAGAAGGGGCTGTGACTCAATGGTACAGTCTCTGCTTGGCATGCAGAAGATCCCAGGTTCAGGCTCCCAACATCTCCAGCTAAAAGGATCAGATAGTAGGGGAAGTGGAAGTCTTCTAGCTGAGACCCTGGAGAGCTGTTGCCTATCTGAGCAGACAAAACTGACCTGGATAGGCCAATGGTCTGATTCAGTATAAGACAGCTTCAGGTGTTTCATGCATTCCTGAAGACAGAGTGTTAAGGGAATGACGGGCAGACAGACAGGTTTCCCCCCCCCCCCCCTCTCCCCCCGCTCCCACCCCACCCCCCAATCTGTTGCCCTCTCTCACTACCACCATCCCACGTATTCACACACAAACTCATTCACTCTCATTTTGAAGCAAGCACTGGATGAAACCCCCCCCCCCATTTTAGTGTGATGCCTGCACACCCGAGGGAAAATGACAACCTCCCCCAATTTATCACATTCCTTTTTGCAATGGGGATAACGCAGGCGACAAACAGAGAGAGGCTGTAAGTGTGCAGCTGTGTTATTTTTAGGGCCTTCCACCGAATAAAGGGGCTCCCCCCCAGTTGATCCATCAGAATATTAATTTTCCTGTTGAAATAAAATATTTTTTGTCTTAATCATTAGAACCCGAACAATAGCTGCCCAATTGAAAGATAGGCGAAAAGACAAGGTTAACGTACTCTCGTACAAAAAGGTTCTTCTAGACCTTGGAAGGAAAGAAATAAGGCACAGAAAACTTCTTGTCAATTTCAGCTAGTTTCAGACATGCTAAACAATGCAATTTCAAACCACTTCAGCGACCATTTGCAAGAGGATCTTGCCATTTCACACAGTAAAATTCAGCTGCAAAGTGGACTGAAAGTGGATTGAAAGTACATTATTCAGAGTGTGTGAAAGCACCAACTTTCAGGCAATGTTGGGCCCCGTCTGCTGTAATGTTGGCAATTAGGAAAAGCAACTTCCCACGGGTGGGAAAGCAGAACTGCACTTGCATTTTTTTTAAAAAAAACAATTAGGATATATTAAAAGTTAAACATATATCAATACTCAAATCATTGTACATCCTTTCCTCCTCTCCCCCCCCCCTTTTCGGCTTCCCACAATGCTCCAACCTCCAGCTCAATTCTTAAATTCTCTTCATACCTCCCTTTCTCATTATTCACATCTATAGGTAACTTATCTTTCAAGCCATTCGTCGTTTTTAATGTGTGGGTTTTGCACAGAGCGCCGTGCACGCACAGATTGCCGTAACTTTTTTGTCAGCGCATGAACACACAGAGCTGTTGTCCACTGAATCAGGCCCTTGGTCCATCAGAGTCAGAGAACTGCACTTGCACGTGCATGACCGCTTGGAAATGAGCACATAAGAACACACCAGTGCCAGGAGGCAACATCTGGGGAAGGCCTTGGCCTCTGTGCCCTCCAGAGGAACTGGTTGGCCATTATGTGAGACAGGATAGATGTACCCCTGGTCTGATCCAGCAGGGCTCTTCTGATGTTCTTAAATGAACGACAAATGGAGAGTGATCATATGACTGGATTGTGTGTGTTTTGCAATTCCACAGACATACTAGCAATGTATAGAATTCACTTCCCACAGAATCTCAGTCCACCCTTCATTTTAAAAAAATGTTCCGTGTTTCTAGTCCTCGTTAATGCAAAGATTGGCTTGAAGCACAACGCCAGCTAAAGTGTCGCAAAATCATGAGCTTGCTGAAAAAGATTTTTAGCAGCTGGCGCTTGAAGCCTCTGGCCTGCCTATCACTTGCCAAATTAGGATGAACAGTCCACATTGCAAACAACAGTCAGGAAAAAACACCCAGATTCACTCCATTTGTACACTGCATGCAGATTGCAGAATTCAGCTTTGTTGACACAGAATCCGGATTGCCGATATGCAGAATTCCTTTGTAATGTGGAACTGCACGCAACAACATTCAGGCAGAGGCAGAACACCATCAAGGGGCAAAGTGAGCGCTGCAGCGTGTCAACGAAAGGACACTTAGGACTCAAAAGAGACCAAGGGGTGTTAGTGTTCTCTCTAAGCTGAGTTGGTGTGAGCTAGCTCACAGTTTTTTTAGACTCTGGCTCACACATTTTTGCCTTAGCTCAGGAAGGATGGCTCCAGAGCAAACTAATTTATGCAGTAGCCAAATCGCTCGCTCACAACTTTAACGACAGTAGCTCAGAAAGTAGAATTTTCGCTCACAAGACTCCACAGCTTAGAGGGAGCATTGGTGTTGGGTGGAGCCGAGCCGACAGACTGTAACTCGGGGCGGTGTCCGCAAGGTAAGCAG
>NW_015175432.1:196140-200421 GCF_001447785.1 Gekko japonicus
CAGCAGGATGCCATGTGCAGCCCAAAAGCAGATGCTCAGGGAGTTGGGGCTTCTCCACTCCCCCCCCCCACCTTGTGCTGGCACCAGACTGCATTTGATACGATTGGAGAGTTAAATACGCCAAGGTGCTTAACGTCTACGCGCTGCTTTGTGCGCGTGGAGAGCTGCGAGGCGGTAAGTGCTGCTAAGCATTAAATGATTAATTAATTATACTCTCCCTCTCCAAAGAGCTCTAGAGATGAAATGCGCCACGTTAGAGCTATTAATAATGCTGCTGCATCCACGGAAGCCAGAGGCCTGGCACACACACTCCAGCGAACGCAGGAGATTATAAATAAATGCCACCATTCCAGGAGCGTCTAGACTTACGGCATGTAATTAGCCCACGTACCTCGTTAAAGAGTCAGTATTTTAGCTCTGAAATCCTGGTTCTGAGAGGCTGGTGAAGAGCTGCGGCTTATCAATGGGGCGCCTGGCGTCACACAGCAAAGAACATAGTATGACTCAGCACCTGTTCGCTAAGGGTCACTGGGGCCCACTTAAATGAATTTCTATCCACAATGTAAAGATGGAAATTAATCAAAGAAGGTCTGGTTCAAACACCCTGCATTTTTAAGACTACAAATGCTCAGAGTGAACACAACTATTCAGACACTATTCAGAACTATTCAGTAGTCTGAAGTCTTCTGACCTGATTTTTACTGTCTGGTTTCATTTTCACACAGAGAGAGAGAGGTAGAGAGAGGTAGAGAGAGGTAGAGAGAGAGAGAGAGAGAGAGAGAGAGAGAGAGAGAGCGCGCTTCAATAGATGTGATCCTGACAGGGACATTATCCATCCAGAGCAGTAAGCCCATAATCTCACCAAACAGGTTGTTGGGGTTTGTGACACAAGAGCAGCTAAGATAATGACACCAGCAGAAGCAGGGTAGGCAGAGAGGCCCCAGGCTGAAAAGAACTGAAAGCAGGGCCATAGCCAGCGGTGGGGCTTTGGGGGCTGAGCCCCCTATCGATTATGCAGAGCCACAGCAGCAGGAAAAGCCAGCGAGGGGTGAGTGGAAGGAAGGAGGGTTACGGAAATAGCTTTGGGCCGGTGCGGCTCAAGCTCTCCCCCCCTGCCCCCCTCCGCAGGCCGCACAAGGCTCCGGGGGGTGCCTCTTCTTACTTGCAGCCCAGTGGGGAGAGCAAGTGGAAGGCGGAGAGCACAGCAGGACAGGGCGGAGTCACATGCATTGGCGGGAGCTGCTCTTGCTGAACTCTACCAGGGCTGGCCTGCGGGATCGCCCACCTCAAGCCCTGGAGTTCCCACCGGCAGGATGGTAAACTCGTGCAGAGGCGTGCCTTGGGAAGGGGTAGGTAGGAATGCCTGACCAAAACTCGTCCAAAGTGACCCAGAAGTCCCCCAGTCCACGGAGAGGAGGATCGGCACAGGTCCAGGTAAGGTAGGGGGTTAAGTTTAATTTATGAGCGCCCCCCGGAGCCCCTCCCAGAAAAAAAAATCCTGGCTACGGGCCTGACTGAAAGCTGTGCAGGGTTGCGAAAGGAGTGTCAATGACACACTGGCTGTGAGCCTACTACTTTGCTTATTACTAGTGAAGCCCTTGATGGTTGGTTGGATTTATTTGCCCAGCAACATGATTTGAGATAAAGAGGAGACAGGGTCCTTTTAGAGCACTCTGGACAACCAGGAAACGTGGCATCAGCTCAGCAACCCAGAAGCTGTAGGACAGCCATCCTTGTCCAGTGGGGATTCTAAGAAATTAATGGATAAATGATTTCTTCATAATCAACAGAAACTCAAATAACCTTCTTGCTAAGCCAAACTTTCTGAGCTTACTTTAGGTCTATGACCGGACATGATCTCCCTTGATTAAGAAACATTATTCATTATTTTTAAGTTGAGAAGTTGGTATCAACTCATAATGAACAAGTTCCTCCAGTAAACACCCGCCACCCTTAGGTTCCCCATGACCCCTTGTCGTGAAACACCAACCCGAGTTCCTTGGAGAAATGGAACAGTTCAGTGGTTAGCGCATGGGTCCCCATGGGCACCAATGCACCCACTAACACCTTCCCTGGTCCCCACCAAGTGTTTTTAGAAAGTGGGTGGGGCCAAGTGGGGCATGTGCCCAGCAAGGCTTCTGATTGGTCACTGGAGATTTGATCGGCTGTGCTGATTTTTTAAAAAATGTTGCTTTGGCAACAGCCCCAACCATAACACAAGGATCTTTGCTGTGTGACTGAAGATAAGCTACAGCAGCCTTTTTGTGGCTTCCGCGGCAGCCATTTTGTGGCTATGCCCGCCATGCTGTGTCAGAAATCCAAAGGCACCATCGGGCTCAAAAAGTTTGGGGACCCCTGGGTAAGAGTGTTGGACTAGGATCTGGGAGACCGAGGTTTGCATCCTTTGCTGGGTGACCTTGGCCCAAGCACATACTGTCAGCATAGCATACTTCACAGGGTTGCTGAGAGGAAAAAACAGAGAACACTTCAACCACTACACCACACTGGCTGTCTTTTCTGCAAAAAAGCAGTGAAACATGTGCTCCTACCCAGGGGTAATTTTGTAGAAAAAGAGGTGCAGGAACTCATTAGCATAACTCATTAGCATAATTGATTTGCATATGCCACACCCCCTGACATCACTGGAAGTGTGTCAGAAGGCAACACCCACCGCTCAGGCTCCACTGGACTGTTTTGGATTTCTAGCTATTGGGAGGGGGGAGGGACGTGCAGATCTGTCCTCGCAGAGGAGGGAGAGCTTGTACCTAGATAAAACTTGGTCTTAAAGGTGCCACTGGACTGTTTTGGATTGCTAGCTATGGGGGGTGGGATGTGCAGATCTGTCCTCACAGAGGTTGTACCTGAAGGTGGGCCAGGGGGGGGGCTCTGCAACTTACCTGGCTGCTTCTTGCTCCTCGTGGCCCAAGGGCTGCTGGGAGCAGGGGGCAGGGCTTGTTGCATGTGCCCGCCCCCTGGGCTCCTTACTGCCGGAGCTCCGCTCCTGTGCGCTCCTGCAGGAAATGACCCCTGCTCCTACCCTAAAATACTTCAACTCTGGACCAGTTTCTCCCCCATCCGCTAGGGATATGAACTAGTTGTTTTATCTAACCCCTCCGAATGCTCAGATCGAGGAGAGTTAAAATTCTAAAATGAGAAAAATAATCCAGACAGACGTGTGCAGCAAGTGCTTTGGATTATTGCACAAAACCATCCTTCCCTGATGCAAGGTCAGAGGAACCCGGTGTGTGACGTCATGTGACACTGCGCACAATACTAATGATAGGGTTTGGAAGCGACTCAACACTGTAAACATAACGAAGAAAAGAGCCCAATGTTTATGAATAATTGAGCAACCCCTGGTGAGGGGAGATTTAGAATATGTGAAGGTCAGAGGAATGGAAGCGCTTACTAACAATGCCAGGTGGAGAGACGAGTCAGGATCTCAGTGCAGACCCGGTCACCCAAACTGAAACGCGTCATAAATAAAAATAAAAATGACTGGAAATACAAATGCATTAGACATTCTCAAATCAAGCTGGAGAAACAAAGTCTGGGACCAGTTTATTATGTGTAAAATCTCTGATTCACTTCAAAGACAACGATCTAGTATTACCATGACCAATGTTCCCTCTAAACTGTGGAGTCTTGTGAGCAAAAATCCTGCTTTGTGAGCTGCTGGCATGAAAGTTGTGAGCCAGTGATGTGGCTGCTGCATAAATTAGTTTGCTCTGGAGCCGTCCTTCCTGAGCAAAGACAAAAATATGTGAGCTGGAGGCTATCAAACTGTGAGCTAGCTCACACTAACTCAGCTTAGAGGGAACACTGACCATGACCTATTCAAAATTTGTCCGCACGTAGTTTCCGTGGCTGCAGTATATGACAGAGGCAGAACTTCTTCCTACTAATATAGCTTACTCTTCTTGGCTTTTCTTCTAGCTACTCTAGTTCTCTTTTTTACGTACAATGAAACGCACACAGAATTCTTCTATATCTGAGATCTAGCTCTAATCTAGTCCTCATGTTCTCCTAATTGACAAAGGCAGTGCAGTTACCAGCATTCCTTACCCTTATTTATTGGTTGATGAAGGTTCGAGAGTGTCAGAATGGTTTCTACTGTTAAATGATTAGTTTATAATCCAACTTGATCCTCTTGTTGTTGCTTGCTATTGCTTGTTCAATGCTTGTGATGTTTATTGTTGTAAATGATTGTTTAAAAACAAATAAAAATATATTTTAAAAAATCAAGCTGTTCTCTGACCAGGAAAGGATCCATTCAATAGC
>NW_015175432.1:201037-242407 GCF_001447785.1 Gekko japonicus
CCTCTCCCATGAGGCCTGGGGCATCTCTAGCTCTCCTCCTTGTTAGACGAGTTGCTATGGAAACCTGGGAAGTGAATTTTAAATATAGACAGGAAAAAGGGTTACCACAAAGGGAATCGTTAAATTGTTATTTTTCTGGCAGAGGGTACACAGAAAATAAGAGAATGGGCCCAATCTGACTCCCATGCTTCTTCTCTCACTGCTTGTAGTTTGGGGAGGGGGGCGGAAACCATAGTGAAATCTCCAGGGTCATATCTATCTTGGCCCACAGGGATTAGGAGGTAAAGTAATTCTGTCAACAGCAGCATCCCACACTCATTCTTCAAGAACAGAACTCAAACGGCTAAGCTGCCCGACCAGGAAAGAAACCCTTTCCTCTCTAGCGTCGCCAGGTCCGATTGTCCTGGCAGCAGGGGGAGGGAGGGAGCTGTCCGGGAGAGAGGAGGGCGGGATGACATCGTCAGCACGGTGACGTCACACGGAAGTGATGTCATCATGCTGGGGACGGCACACGTCGGCGCTCTAGCATGTTGGCTGAAACTCTATGGTTACAATAGAGGTTTTGACCAAAATGCTAGAACATTGATGCGTGACGTCCCTGGCATGATGATGTCACTTCCATGTGATGTCATCATGCCAACCACATCGACGCACAACAGGCCTCTTCAGGGGTGGGGCTTCCCCCGCTGGCCGGCAGCGAGCTGGCACCTCGAAGATCAGGGGATCCCCTGGCTGGACCGGGGTTCCGACAACCCTATTCCTCTCTCTCCCCACCCCCGCCCCACCCCCAGATTCACACAATGGCCCTAGCAAAGCTGTCAAATGACAAAGACATTAAACAACAGGGATTATTTGTAAACCCCGAAGTTACTGAACAGGTGGCAGAGTTCCTGGCAAACATTCCCAGGGACCAAGAAAAAGAGAAAAGAAAAGAGGGAAGAGAAAGAGGAAGGGAGGTGGAGAGATTAGGAGAGAGAGATAACTGAGAGAGATAAGGTGTATCTATGATTCCGTTTAGGACAGTTAAGTTCCTTATTGCAACAGTTTTAATTATTTGAGATTACTGTTCCGAAGTTTATTACTTTCTCCTATTATGACTATTATATACAATGATACAAATCACTGTACTTTGACGGCTTCTGTTTGTTGGCATATGGGCTGACTTGTACTGTTTCCTTTTTTAAAGCTATAGTTATGCCAATAAAGGTTATTGGATTGGAATTATTTGTACATCACTGCTCTTGGGCCGCTTCCGCCCAGAGGTTTTTCCTCTGCCTTTGCTTCCAAGTCAGAATACATGGTGTTTATAGGTGTTTATGGGTTCCCCTCCATCCTCATTACCCTCTTTCCCAATCCTGTTGTGCTACAATATCTTTGAACAACAGCCTTTCCAATTAGGGTTGCCAATTTCCAGGAGACCTCCTGGAATCACAACTGATTGCCATGGTGACACAGATCAGTCCCCCTGGAGAAAATGGCTGCTTTGGAAGGTGGGCTCTATGGCATTATACCTCACTGAGGTCCCTCCCCTCCTCAAACCCCACCCCCACAGGCTCCACCTCCAAATAGCTCAACATTTCCGAATCCAGAGCCAGTAACCCTATTTCTGAGTGTTGTTATTGCATCATTTGGACCAGGCAGGTATGCATTTTCAAGAGGTCCTCCTCACATCAGTGCCACCTTCCTGCCATCTGCCCCTTGCTGGCTAGAGTTGGCAACCCTACTTATCCATGAGACAGTGAGTGTATCAAAGCCATGGCCTCTCATTGTGTTTGACTGGACAGATTTCTTTTTGGTGAGGGGGGGGTAGGTGGGTTTCAAGCTCCACAACCATTAGGGTTGCCAGCTCTGGGTTGGGATCTGCCATTGGGCCTGACATGATGCCACAGGGCAGGGGTCCCCCACTTTTTTGAGCCTGTGGACAGCTTTGGAATGTTGAGGCCTGGTGGTGAGCGCCACCCCCAAAATGGCTGTGGCAAGAGGTGGCGCCGAATGCAATACCTCCCCCTCCTCGCTTTGCAAAAGAGTTGCATGGCAACCTTGCTGAATACATGAAGAGAAAAGGAGAAGGGGGGATAAAAAAGAACGAAAGCCTGAAGGGGGAATGGAACCACAACTGGCTAAGGAATGCCAGGTGCCCAGTTTGGTGTAGTGGTTAAGAATGGCAGACTCTAATCTGGATAACCGGGTTCTATCATGAGTAGTTCTCTCAGAGCTCTCTTAGCCTCACCTACTTCACAGGTTGTCTGTTGTGGGGAGAGGAGGGGAAGGAGTTTGTAAGCCACTCTGACTCCTTCAAGTAGTGAAGAGTGGGGTATAAACAGGGGTCATTTCCTACAGGAGCGCACAGGAGCAGAGCTCCGGCAGTAAAGAGCCCAGGGGATGGGCACATGCAACAAGCCCCACCCCGTGCTCCCAGCAGCCCTCAGTCAGAGCAAGAAGCAGCCAGGTAAGTTGCGGAGCTCCCCCGGGCCCCCGGGCCCAAAACAGTCCAATGGCACCTTTAAGACCAAGTTTTATTCAGGTACAAGCTCTCCCTCCTCTGTGAGGACAGATCTGCAGATCCTCCCCCCCCCAATAGCTAGCAATCCAAAACAGTCCAGTGGAGCCTGAGTGGTGGGTGTTGCCTTCTGACACACTTCCGGTAATGTAAGGGGGTGTGGCATATGCAAATAAGTTATGCTAATGAGTTATGCTAATGAGCTCCTGAGCCTCTTTTTCTACAAATTGACCCATGGGTATAAATCCAACTCTCCTCCTCCTGTTCCTCCTCCTCCCCCTTCTTCCCAGTCCTGATCCTCCAGTGGAAGATCCTTTCATTTGAATAAGGGCAGCCAATAGCAAGCCCTTTTTTGCAACGGCTCTATCCGCTTTCTGAAAAGCTTGATGAGCACCAGGGGAGGCACTGGCAGGTGCCATGGCACCCAGGGGCACCATGCTGACAAACCGTGCCATATGGCTTTCAGAGGGCTTGAATCAATAACAGGCAATTGCTTTAGAGTTATAATGCTCTAGCAATTACCATTTTTTAAAAGCCCTTTTTAAAAATCCAGTGATGCCGGGGAGGGGGGAATATAGGCCATGAAGGACTGATGAGAGGGAAGTGTGTGGAAAACTCCCTCATGGAAACCTGCACACGCTTCTTAATTTGTACTGGTGATGAGAGCAATGTAGAGGATTCTTGCCATGCAGAAGCAGCCTTAACTGCTCCAAAGATGGCACTGCGATTACATCAGATATCGTTATGCTCACCCTATGAAGTAATCTTTCCCTCCACGGTGCAGAGCGGGGATGGGAATGAGTTGAAGTCGCTTGCCTAAGGCCACCCATAGCTAACAGTGTATCATAAACCTTAACACACATATGAAGCTATTTACTACACTGGTACAGTGTACCAGTTCCCTACTTCAAATCTTACCTTCACCATGATGTGGCCTAAGACAAGCCGCTTTTCCTCAGCCTCAGAACCCTCCACCAGCAATATGAGAATTGTACTGGCCTACCTTACAAGGTTATTGTAAGGATGACAAGGTAATATTGGACAGTGATAGTGCTATATAATTACTATTTTCAGGGCACAGTTAGCAAGACAGAAGAGTGCGCCGAATCCTCTCCATTCTCCCCTCTCCTCCCATACACATCCCTGGCATTTTTAAACTGGTTTTTCCGTCAGGGGAGTTCAGAATTCGGCAATATTTATTTATTTACATTATTTCTCACTAGGCCCAAGGCGGATTACACGGTGTAAGTCAAATACTTTCAAGAGGATGGGACATCCAACAAACAACGCAATAGGGTCTGGACTGCAGAAATCTGAAAACAGGCAGAAAGCTCAAACAGAGCTGAAACAAAACATTTAAAAACAGGAGAAGAAAAATGAGGAGGAGGAGGAGGAGGAGGAGGAGAAGAAGACTGGATTTATATCCCGCCCTTCACTACCCAATGGAGTCTCAGAGCGCCTTACAATCTCCTTCCCTTCCCCTTTCCACAACAGACACCCTGTGAGGTAGGTAGGGCTGAGAGAGCTCTTTCGAGAACTGCTCCTGAGAGAACAGCTCTGAAAGAACTTGTGACTGACCCAAGGTCACACCAGCAGCTGTACATGGAGGATTGGGGAATCAAACCTGGTTCTCCCAGATTACAGTCCGCGCTCCTGACCACAACACCCAACTGGCAAAATGACACATGAATGATGCAGAAATCACATAGCAGGTACATACTTATAGCCAGGGCTCTTTTTGTAGAAAAAGCCCAGCAGGAACTCATTAGCATAATAGGCCACACCCAATAGCAGGAACTTATTAGCATCTTGGGCCACACCCCTGACAGCACAGCTCATTAGCACATTAGGCTGCACCCACATGTTACCAGAAGTGTGGTTATCCAGCCACACCCACCTTTTGCTTGTTATTCTGTTTACCTTGTTTGTTGTCAAAACCCAGGGCCTTTTTTTGTAGCAGGAACTCCTTTGCATGTTAGGCCACACACCCCTAATGTAGCCAATCCTAATGAGTTTCTGCTGTTGGGTGTGGCCTATTATGCTAATGTGTTCCTGCTGGGCGTGGCCAACTTGGGAGCCAGCCGGAACTCCGTTCCTGTGCGTTCCTGCCCCAAAATAGCCCTGCTTATAGCAACAGACAGAACACAGCAGTATAGTCCACAGGCCTTACCCCTTTACCAAAGCATCTTTCTGAATGGTTCCTTACAGTATAGCCCAGTTTGCACAGTTTGCAGAAGACTGGGAGCCTTTCTGACCTCATCAGGCAGGCCATTCCATAAGGTGGGAGCCACAACAGAGGAAGCATGCATGCAGGAAATTGTTGGTCTTGCCCATTTGCAGGGTAGCACCTGCAGAAGGCCCTGCTGGGATGAGCAAAGATGTCATGGTGGAGCACTGGGGGGGGGGGAAGGCAGTCCTGCAGGTAAGACAGCCCGAAGCTACGATCAGATGGGAGGTTAGAACTGGCTTCGTTCCTGTTGCCCTGCAGATTTAAAATGCAGGTTCAGACAGCAACATCTGCCTCCCATATTCCAGCTGTTCAACCCCCCCATATTTAACTGTCTTGGAGCTGGAGTATTTAGCCACCAGGGAAAGCTTCACAGATGTCAGTGTTGTCACCAGCCCCATAGCTAGGGAATTCTTTGGGAGGGGGTCTCGGGGGGCCCACCAGCTAATGAAATGAAAGTACAGTGCAGGTGGTCAGTTGGAGCACTTTGAGGGCAGCCCTGGAGGGAGGGACTCCAGAAGAAACACTAGGGAGCCAGGCCCCGTGGGCCCCATGTTAGCTACGGGCCAGGTTGTCACCCTGTACTTCCTGATTGCGTCATTGTGTGCTCCAGCCATTCGGGAAGTGAGGCTTCCGGCTTCCGGCTGCCATTTTTTCCCTTCTTTGAAGTGATGTGCCGTAACCGCATATTCGCCCCTGGTGACTGAGTGGTTCTGCACATGCACATGAAAACCTGTACCGATGACGAAGCTGCCCGACCCACCTCCCGGGCAACCATGATGCCAATGTCTGATAGGTCGACCACGTGCTGAATTCGGGCTGAGAGTAGGGTGTCTAGTGGATATTCTCTAGAACAAATAGTTCCAGAGGACTTAGAGGCGCAGCCAGACTACACCTAGCCTGTAGTCGGGCCGCGGCACAAGGCTATGAAGGGCTTTGTATGTGATGGCCAGTACCTTAAATTGAGCCTGGTAACAAACCAAATGTCTGCAGAATGGGAATAAGATGCATACTCCATCTAGCAAAAGGTAAAGGTAAAGGTTCCCTTGCTCGAAAGCCAGTCGAATCCGACTCTAGGGTTACGGTGCTCATCTCCGTTTCAAAGCTGAAGAGCCAGCGCTGTCCGAAGACGTTTCCGTGGTCATGTGGCCGGCATGACTAAACACCAAGGCACACGGAACGCTGTTACCTTCCCACCGAAGTGGTACCTATTTATCTACTTGCAATTTCTTGCTTTCGAACTGCTAGGTTGGCAGGAGCTGGAACTAGAGACGGGAGCTCACTCCATCATGCGGCACCCGGGTCTCGAACTGCTGAACTACTGACCTTCCACAGCCTGCAGTTCAGCGTCTTAACCACTTGAGCCACCGCAGCTCCTTATGCTCCATCTAGTTCCTGCCAATAACTGAGCCACAGTATTTTACACCAGCTGGGTTTTCAAACTGCTTTTGAGAGGAGACCAACATACGGTGCATTACAGTAGTCTAGTCTCAATGTTACCATGGGCAGAGCCAGGTGGCCAGATCAACCGTGTCAGGATACGGGGCCATATTCTAGGCTAGACTGAGTCGGAAGAATGTGTTTTATGCAGCCGCACTCACTTGCTTCTCCAGCAACAACGCTAGACCACTGATAACCCCTAGGCCAGGGATCTCCAACCCTGAGCCTATGGATACCTTTGGAATTCTGATACAGCATGGTGGGTGCAGCCACAAAATGGCTGCCATAGGAGATGGTGCAAGCCATACAAGGGCTGCTGCAGCTTAGTCACACAGTGAAGATCCTTGTGCTGCGTTGGCAGCTGCTGCTAAAGCACCATTTTTAAAAGTCTGCACAGCCAATCAAATCCCCAGTGGCCAATCACAAGTATTGCTGGGCAAAAGCTTCATTGCCCCCCCCCCCCTTGTTAAAAACACTTGGCGGGTGCCATGAAAGGTATCAGTGGGCACTTTGGCGCCCCTGGGGCACCAGGTTGGAGACCCCTGCCCTAAACACTTCACCCAGTCAAAGGGATGCCATCGAAAGCGGGAAACAAAATGTCCTTCAAGATCTGCACCTTCCCAACCAGCATCACTTCTATCATGTCTGGGTTCAGTTCCAATTTGTTTGCTGCCAGCCATTTAACCACAACAGTCAGGCAGCGGCTCAAAAAAAACAACAACTGGACATCAGCGTAACCAACTTTCTCTGAACCTGGGCCAATGTGAGCATTTTCTGCCAAGAAAATAAAATTTGGCACCAGGAGGACGGAGTGAAAAAGCTCTGCAGCGACAGATAGGCAATCAGGCGCCTTAAAACAGGAAGTCCGGCGGCACCTTAAAGAGTGACAGCATCTATTTCACTGATGCGCTGTCATGAGACCGAGCCCCCTCCTTCAGATACAACGGGAGAAAGAAACCAGGCTTCTTGCAGTGCCGGCTTCTGTCACAGATTTCCCACCTGGCTACATGACACTTCCCCCAGTTCCTCAGACACACTTTAGGCGCCTTGATGCCTGATCAAAGGCAGCAAGGAAACAGGAACAGAATTAGAAACAAACCGGCAGCCTCGGGTGCCTCACATTTCCTGAGTCCTCCTAAGCAAAGGAGACGTTCCAGGAACCCTGGGACCAGAGACTGGCCTTCCATTGAGGCGGGAAGCAGCCAGATAGCACCTGAAGGCGGCCTGGGCTTTTCAGGGGGAAAACAGATCCCTCTCAAACCGGATCGAGATCAATCCAGCAAAGCCCAACCAAAGCCTTGGAGCAAACTCAAAGGGGGAATACAGGAAAGGAGAAGCGCCGCTGGGGGTGGTGTTGAAGCCAGTTTGGTGTAGTGGTTAAGTGCGCGGACTCTAATCTGGGAGAACCACTTGCACCTGGCTGGATGACCTTGGGCAAGCCATAACTCTGGCACAGCTGTTCTCGAAAAAGAGCAGTTTCTGTCAAGAGTTCTCTCAGCCCCACCTACCTCACAGGGTGTCTGTTGTGGGGAGGGGAAGGGAAAGGAGTTTGTAAGCCGCTCTGAGACACCTTTGGGTAGTGAAGAGCGGGGTATAAATCCAATCTCTTCTCTCTTCTTCTTCTTCTTATAAACCTTGGCTTCGAAGTCCACGTTGCACTGCACACTCTGTCAAGGGTGGTGTCTCCTCGACCTACGCAGGGGACAGGTTGTCTCCCCCCTCCCACCGCCGTAATGGGAAATGGCTGGTGCCCACATAAAAGGCCCATGCCATTCACCCAGGGTGGGTTCCAGGTTTTGGAGGAGCCAGGCACAGAGTCCCAGGGCCTCCCTCCCCTCCACTGCTCACCCCAGGCCCCCCTCTCACACTAGGATTCCCAGCCCCCAGGTCTGTGCGGCTGCCCCACCCCCCTCAGAGTATGCTGACACCAGCCCTGCATTCACCACACCTGAGAGCCAGTTTGGGGCAGTGGTTAGGAGTGTGGAATCTAATCTGGGAGAACCGGGTTGGTTCCCTACTCCTCCACATGCTGCTGCTGCTGGTGTCAGTGACAAGTACTCTCAGAGCTGTTCTCTCCCCAGCAGTCCTCGAGAGAGCTCTCTCAGCCCCGCCTGCCTCACAGGGTGTCTGTTGTGGGGAGGGGAAGGGAAAGGAGATTGTAAGCCGCTCTGAGACTCCTTCAGGTACTGAAGGGCGGGGTATAAATCCAATCTCCTCCTCCTCTCAACAGCCAGAAGGGCACTTGAGGTCTTTACAAGTGAAGCCCTCCCCAGAGAGGCCTGCGCCTCAGTCCCCACCCCCCCAAATCTGGAAGCACTCGTCCCAATCACCCGCCCTTTCCCTCAGAGGACAAAGGTGCACCGCTGACTCCTTTCCCACACTGTTCTTTCAGGTGTCTTAAAACAAAAGCAAATAGCATGATAGTTACAGGCTCACTAAATGAGTTAGTCCTGGGCTTCTCGAAACCAAAACCAAGACATGTGCAGCGCAGCCTGTTTTCAAAATCATACTTAACGTCAGGGGTTTTTTTGGTAGAAAAAGCCCAGCAGGAACTCATTAGCATAATTGGCCACACCCAACAGCAGAAACTCATTAGCATATTAGGCCCCACCCCTGACAGCACAGGTCATTAGCATATGAGGCCACACCCCTGTGTTACCAGAAGTGTTGTCAGCCGGACCTCCGTTCCTGTGCGTTCCTGCCCAAAAATAGCCCTGTTTTTTGGCATCAAGTTGCAGCCAGCTTACAGCGACCTCCATGGGGTTCTCAAGGCAAGAGATGTTCAGAGGTAGTTCGCCATTGCCTGCCTCTGCGTAGCATCCCTGGAGTTCCTTGGTGGTCTCCCATCCAAATACTCCCATCCCTGCTTAGCTTCTGAGATTGGACAAGATCAAGCTAGCCTGAACCATCAGGGTCAGGGCCATTTTGAAAGATACAGGTATTTAGCTCACGTCATTCTCAAGGCAGTTTACAAACACGTTAAGCAGGGGTCATTTCCTGCAGGAGCGCACAGGAGTGGAGCTCCGGCAGTAAGGAGCCCAGGGGGCGGGCACATGCAACAAGCCCCGCCCCCTGCTCCCAGCTGCCCTCAGTCAGAGCAAGAAGCAGCCAGGTCAGTTGCAGAGCCCCCCGGCCCCCCGGCCCAAAACAGTCCAGTGGCACCTTTAAGACCAAGTTTTATGCAGGTATAAGCTCTCCCTCCTCTGCCAGGACAGATCTGCACGTCCCCCCCCCCCGCAATAGCTAGCAATCCAAAACAGTCCAGTGGAGCCTGAGCGGTGGGCGTTGTCTTCTGACACACTTCCGGTGATGTCAGGGGGTGTGGCACATGCAAATAAGTTATGCTAATGAGCTCCTTCGAAATGACCCCTGCAGGTGCCTATCCCCTAGTAGCCAAACAGACTGCTCAATCTGCTCTAAACTATTTCTGGGCAGGTGTTATGAATAACCTGTTGACCTCCCCCTCCCCTCCCCGTGGAGGCATGGCTTCAGCGCCCGAGTGGAGAACCTTCGGCCTTTCTCAACTGGTGTGTCTCAGTATCATCTTCCTTACAGCCCCTTCACTAATGCAAGGTCATGAGAAGGAACGAGGGATTCGATTTCATCCTGGCCAGGAGGAGAAAATCTGAAAATAAGATCATAGCCGGGGTGGGGTGGGGTGGGGTGAGATGCTGCCTTGCATTTTCCCTTCTCCAGCAGCTGGTCTCGTTTCCCTCTCAGCCCGGCTGGTTTCGTACGAGGCAAAACAGGTGGGAATAAATGTGCTGCTTATGCCTCGGATCTGTACTGGAACACAGTTAAGTAGCCAGCGTTGACACACTTCAGAATGTTCCCTCTAAGCTGTGGAGTCTTGTGAGCAAAAATTCTGCTTTGTGAGTTACTGGCTTTTAAAGTTGTGAGCCAGCGATTTGGCTATTGCATAAATCAGTTAGCTCTGGAGCTCTCCTTCCTGAGCCAAGGCAAAAGTGTGTGAGCTGGAGGCTAAAAAAGTGTGAGCTAGCTCACACTAACTCAGCTTAGAGGGAACACGGCCTCAGATTTGAGTCGCCAACTCTGGGTTTGGAAATATCTGGAGATTTGAGGGTGGAGCCTGGGAGGGTGGGGTGTAGGGAGAGGAGGGAACTCCGTAGGGTATAACGCCACACCATGCAGTCCACCTTCCAAAGCAGCCATTTTCTCCAGGAGAAGTGGAATAAATGTTTTGTTTTTAAATAAATAAATAAATAAGTGATTGATGTAGTCTGGAGTTCAGTTGTAATTCTGGGAGAGCTCCAGCCCCCAGCTAGAAGCTGGCTGTCCTATTCAGATTTGGAATCTGGCTGCCAGAAATTAATGCTTTGCACATGGGCAGTCTTTGTGGTTCTGGGGCCCTGGGCAAAAGCCCAGGATGGGGCTCCAGAATCAGAGCTGCCACCACCCCTGGGGGAGCCTCCCACCTGGGCCAAGAAACAGGAGACCCTTGCCCTGGGCAAGGTGGGCGGAAGTCACCTCCGGAAGTAAGCAGCGCAAGCCCTGGATGGGGTGGGAGTGAGCAGCAGCAGCAGCTGCTTTACTGGTGTTATGTATTAAGCTCAAAGTGCACCAAGAGAACTGACCTAGTTTGAACACCTAAAGAATAAACTACTAGGATCCTGTAAGGGACCTATTGAACGGGAGTTATTTTGTAAATAGCCTATCACCGGGAGTGGGGGGGTGTTGGGTGTGGTGTTTTGCACGCATTTAAGCAGGGCTCCGGTCCTGCTAGAGTTTAGCTGAAATCACTAATAAACTATGAGCTTATCACTCAACATGTCTGAACCCAGTATATTTCAACTTCCCCTCTCTGTTGGAGGTAGGGTTGCCAACAATGTTCCCTCTAAGCTGTGGAGTCTTGTGAGCAAAAATTCTACTTTGTGAGCTACAGGCATTAAAGTTGTGAGTGAACAGTTTGGCTACTCGCATGAATTAGTTTGCTCTGGAGCCATCCATCCTGAGCTAAGACAAGAATGTGTGAGCTGGAGGCTAAAAAACTGTGAGCTAGCTCACACTAACTCAGCTTAGAGGGAACAATGGTTGCCAAGTGTAAATTCCTCCGGAGCGGGGGACTCCCATGTGGCGTCTGGAGTGTGTGTGCAAACACACGTCACCTGGAAGTGACATGACGATGCCCCATCCGAGGGGAAACCATAGAGTTTTCCCTCGGATGACCGTGGCCCCGCCCCCAGCGTGCCCGGCGTGGTCGCGTCACTTCCAGGTGACGTGCACATCGGGGAGGGGTTCCCCCCGGGGCCCGATTCGCCAGCAGCAAGGAACGGGCCTCTGGAGCGGGGTTTTCCCCGCCCCCCCAGGGGGACTTTGCAAGCCTAGTTGGGGGTGGACGAGGCCATGGGCAGTCAAGGGTCCCTACCAGTATGGGGCCCAGGGCAGCTGCCCAGGTTTCTCACTGGATAAGACTGCCCCTGGTTTATCTTATAGCCCATCTTTCTTCCCAATGGGGACCCAAAGTGGCTTATGTCATTCTGTTCTATTTCATCCTCACAGCAACCCTGTGAGGTAGGTTAGGCATGCTCCTTCCATGCAAGCAGCCATGAAGCTTATTTAACCTTCACAGGAATCCTGTGAGGTAGATTAGGCTGAAAGATGGTGAACGTTCCACAAGGGCCACCCAGTAAGGTTCACAGGAAAGCACAGATTTGAACCGGAACTTCTCATAACCAAGGGCAACAGATAGATGGATCAATTGATTGATAGATAGATAGATTTCCACCTTTACTCCAATGAGCTTAGACCAGTGGTACATGTATTTATTTACATTTATAATCCGACTTTCTCCCCAGTGGGACCCAAAGAAGCTTACAACAGTCTCTGCTTTTTCTTCACAACAACCCTGTGAGGTAGGGTAGGCAGAGAGCATACAATTAGTCCCAGTTCACCCAGCGAGATTTCTCAGCCATTTGGGTCCTCACAACAACCCTGTCAGGTACATTAGACTTAGAAAGTGACTGGCTCATGATCAACCAATGACATTCATAGCTGAGTGGGAGTATTTGAACCTGGACCTCCCCAGTCCAAATCTGGCATTCAAGACATTATCCCTCTTGGTCTCTTGTTCATACCTCTGTATCACCTAGGCCTACAGACAGCCATCTCTAGGCTTCCCTTTTTCCTGTTGGGGCAGGAGATCTCTGGTTCACAGCTCCTGTTTTCTGCTGGCATGCCGATGGGAAGGCAAAATAATCGTCATTGGGCAAAGGAGTTACATCACTTCTGGGAAAGTCTCTCTAGGAATTACCAGAAACTCTATGGTAGAATCGTTGGCTTGCAACCCTAGCCATCACAGGGTGCGTTCAGACGCGCCGTTTGATCTGGTGTCGTCATACTTCAGAAACGGATTTTATCCGCACGATCACACAGTCAACATCTGCCTCCCATCCCCAGCCATTGGTTTCCGGCTCAAAACCGTTTTAACCCGGAGTATTTTTTACCATGTCCCAAAGTGGTGTTTTCTCAGCTCTCCCGTTTAAAGCTGCATTTCCCCCCGTGTGATTGCTCCTCTGGTGTCAAGCCACTTCCGGTTTAAACCCCCTCCCCGCTCGAAAGCTGCCCGGAGGCTTCCGTTTTTCACCCACCATTTTTTAATGCGTTGGCGGTGTGCGCATAGGTGGAGCTCCGCCACCACGTTTAGAAAACCGATATTTAAATGGTCACTTGTTTTAGCATTTAGATGAGTTCAGGATCTCACTGAGACCATTTTCAGGTCAAACGTTTAAAGGGAGGTCTTTTGTTGGAGGGGTTGGATTGATTCGCCCTGGTGGTTCTGCGCATGCACCATGATAGTTCCCCCCTTCTACAGAGGGGTGCCTATGCGCATGCGCAACCTGAGAAAAAATTTTTAAAATGCCAACACGCACTCCCATGCATCGGTAGTGTAGACAGCGGGGAGCGCTGCGACTGCACGGTAAAGCGGGATAAGGGAGGTAAGGGCGATCACGATTATCCAGATCAAATATAATCCAGTTAGAACCAGAGCAGTTTAACCCTCTCTCAGCACGCCGTCTGACTGCACCCACATAGTGTCAGAGAAAGAAGCTGTCGCCTGACAAAAGACTAATACCCGGAAGGTTAAAGTAACTCTACTACTCCGGCAAAAAGGCCAGGGAGAGAACACCAGAGAGCCAGCCTGGACCCAGCTGGATACGTCTTACACCTTCATGCATTCTAGCAGTGTCAGATCTCCCTCATCTATCTTTTCCCTCATTCTGCTTTCCTTGAGTGTATTTTTATTTTGTCAGCCTGAGGGCAAGACCTGTCTCTTTATTGTCCAGAGATATAAGATATTTATTGTCTAGAGATACAAGAGTTCCAGTAATTTTGGACTGACTGACTTTACTACTGAGTGGGAGTAGTTTTTACTACTGAGTTCAAAAATGTGAGGGGAAATAGAAATAACACGCAATGCTTACTTGCTTATGGAGCTTAAACTTATTTTCCTGTTAACATAAAATGCATCATTTATAACTTAGTTAGCATACAGAATTGCCCCTTTTGGCATATTTATGACATTTAAATGTATGAATGCCGGTGTTTTCTACAAGCAAAACTGAAAATATACCCAATACCAGAGAGAGGGAGGGAGGGAGAGAAGCAAACTGCAGCTTCGTTTGGTACCTTAGCACATCTCCTAATTTGTGCCATTTGAGAGGTAAGGAAAATCAAACGCTGACAACAGAAAACACACGTTTTGTAGTAACCACAAATAGTGTGGTGTTTGGACACAGTCTCAAACAGTCATGGCTAGTTGCATATTGGGACACCAAAGTTAAACCTTCTAGCACTGAAAACACGGGACTTAAAATAATGTATTTTCAAACACAGTACAGCATAATAACTGTTGACAAAATTAGTCATGTTTAAACAAATCGTGCTTGAAAAATAGGTTGCGTTATGTCTAGGGTAAGCACAGGAATCGTCCTGTAGGTTGTCTGAGAGGAAAACCTTCATATAGGCTCTGAGAGATACAACATTATCTTTAAAAGCATTTCACGCATCCCAAAATGGAAAACATTTCATGAGGAGTTTTTTTCAGCATCCCCCAAATTTTCCACTTCAGTGACTGAAAAAAGTATTTTTTAAACAAGTTGTCCCCCCTCCCCCTGAAATTTCCCCCAGCTTTCACACCTCAATGACAACCTCTCTGGAAGACAATAGTCTTAAAAACTGGATATAAATATAAGTATTTAACAATGGAAAATTTGCATTTCTGTAGTCTCAAATTCATTAGTTTGTACATATGAAGCTGCCTCATACTAAATCAGACTATTGGTTCATCGAGGTCAGCTTCCTCTTCTCAGACTGGCAGGGGCTCTCCAGGGTCTCAGGCTGAGGTCTTTCCCATCACCAACTACCTGATCCTTTCAGCTGGTGATGCCAAGGATTGAACAAGGGACCTTCTGCGTGCCAAGTGGATGCTCTACCACTGAGCTATGGCCCAGAACACTTCACTTTTCAGTGAAGGCAGTCCACATGTTCAGTTGCGACTCCTGAGCAAGGCAATACATACCTGGGCATATCCTCCTCAGCATTTGTGCAAGGCACAGCAATGGGAAGTGCTCAAATGCAGACCAAGACAAATGTAACGCAAATGTCCTCCCCCCCCCATTCTAGCAGGTCCTCCAAGGATGGCCAGGTTGCCAGACCCCCCGGGTTGGAAGGGTTTACCTGCTTTTTTGGGGGGGAGGTTTCAACCTGCCAGCTGGCCGGCGGGGGAAGCCCCGCCCCCAAGCCCCAACAACCGCAGCCACCCCTCTCCCTTCTCTCTTGAGAGAGAGGAGGGAGAGGGGGGGCAGCTGGCTGCAAGCGTGGGTGCGTGGGGCCCTCTGGCTGCAGGCACTTCCCTCCAGGAACACCCCCCAAAGTCCCCCGCTGGGGAGGAAGATGGACCTGGCAACCCTTGGCCAAGCAATCCCAGCGTGCTTCAGGAGCAGAAGAACATGGTGCATGCCAAAGCGGACGGGGCCCTTGTGCAACACTGCAAAACAGCTCTTCTCGTAGGGAATCCACAACCTCACTGCAGTTACAGTCCTCAGAGAGCCAATTCACACATTACGTTTTGGAGTCTACCCTTCAGAGGTTTTAAGCAAAGTGCAAAAGGGGAACAATCAACCAGGGGAACAATTGACCAGCAACAAAGGTGGGGTTGAACATGTGCAGGGCTCTTTTGTCATTTCGTAGAAAAAGAGCTAGGGGAACTCATTAGCATAACTCATTAGCATATGCTACACCCCCTGACATCAGGGGCCCGGCGGTGGACCTGCAAGGCCAGCGGGAGTGCGAGGAAGCCCCGCCAAGGCCCTCCCTGGCCCCAGGCAGGCAGGGGTGGGGAGAGGCGGGGAGGAAGCAACTTACCCTCCCTCTTCTCCTGCCTCCTCCTGGCTGAATGAGGGCTGGAAGCGGGGCAGCCGGAAACAGGGGGCGGGGCTTGGTCATGTGCCCCGCCCCCTGCACCTCACCTGGGGGAACTGCGTTCCCCCGCGTTCCCCCCTGAAATGACCTCTGGGTGACACACCCCTAATGTAGCCAATCCTCAAGATCTTACAGTAGGCACTGTAAGAAGAGCTCTGTAAGCTCTTGGAGGAACTAATGTAGCCAATCCTCCAAGAGCTTACAGTAGGCACTGTAAGAAGAGCTTTGTAAGCTCTTGGAGGATTGGCTACATTAGGGGTGTGTCACCTAATATGCAAATGAGTTCCTGCTACAAAAAGAGCCTTGAACATGTGTAAAAAAGACTCAAGTTTGTGCAGCTGCAGGCACAGCTTGGCAGCAATGCACAAACAACGTAGACAGCATGTTCTGGGAAGGCGTCACGAGCTGAACTTGCTCATTTTTCATGCTTGCGTTGCATAACAAACGCGTACATTTGCATACAAGACAAGTCAGGTGACTTGGATTGGATCCCTGGTGGTTTCTGTGGCAGCTGCTACTCCTTTCACCCCCTGCTGCAACCACAACCCCTCTGCTTCCCTTGTGATAAGGTTGCCAACCTCCAGGTGGAGGCTGAAGATCTCATAGTTTTCACCTCCAGGCAACAAAGATCCGTTCATCTGGAGGAAATGGCCACTCTGGAAGGCGGACTCTATGGCATCATGCCCCATTGAAGTCCCTCCCCTTCCCAACCCCTTCCTCTCTTCAGGCTCCACCCCAAAATCTCCAGCTATTTCCAAACATGGAGCTGTCAGCCCTACTCTTGCAGTCATACATATTCAATATGGTCCCCAAAGGACTCCTTGCTTAAATACAATTCAATACATTAGAATACAGCCAAGCTCTCTTCCTGTACAGCCAAGGTCTTCTCTGAAGTGGTCAGTGGCTAATATAGTCATACATATCCAATATGGTCCACACACAGTCCATACAGTGCCTCTATGTAATGGCATACTGACTTCATGGCTTAGAAGTCTGCATTTCAAGTCAGCTAGAAGTTTTGTAGACTGTTGTCACAGTCAGTTCTGTGCACTTGGCAGGGTAAGTTCAGTTTATTTGCGTTTATCTGCATGTAATTTCTTTGCAATGGGTTACTTGTTTGAAGTCTTCTTTTATTGTTCTTTTGGAAGGCGGCCTGAAGAAAGGAAATACTGAAATGAAGAGAACCTGGACCGATTTCACACAAGAGCCGCGCTGCAGCCGCACCACCCTTTGCCCCACTTCTATTGGTCAATTTCCCACTCGAAGCCGTGCGGCTGCATTTTGACCCGCAGCTTTGCCTCATTTCCCCCGTGGTTTCGCGATCCTCAAAAAACAGGATCACAAAACCCCGGGGAAAATCGGGCGAAGCCGCAGGTCAAAATGCAGCCCCGCAGCTTCAAGTGGGAAATTGACCAATAGAAGTGGGGCAAAGGGTGGTGCGGCTGCAGCGCGGCTCTTGTGTGAAATCGGTCCTGGACATTCGTCGCCACTGACCACTTTAGAGAAGACCTTGGCTGTACAGGAAGAGAGCTTGGCTGTACTCTAATGTACTGAATTGTATTTAAGCTGCTTAAGGAGTCCTTTGTGGACCATATTGAACATGTATGAATGTATTAAATCTTAATTGTTTATATTACAAACTTTGAATTAGATTATCCTTAGGACTTTACATGTCCATTTGTATTTTTTACACAGTGCTACAGCCTCAGTGCTGTGATTTTGTATCAAACCTGCTTTCACTGTGTTACCATTATATGTTTCTACTACTCTTGCAGTCAGCAGGACCTCAACATGATATCATATAAACCATCCATTAGAATCATTTCCATTCCTGTTTGCCTTGTCAATATGTACAGCAGCATGGAATGGAATAGACTGTACCACCTGGGACTGTGAGGGGGATTTGTTTGAATTTTATATTTAAATTTCTGGATTTATTTCAAACTTACTCTCTGGAAGGCACCCAAGGCAGCTGACAACCTAAAAGAAATTTTAAATACAAAAATCTAATGCATGCAAAATAGACTAAAAGAATACCAGGAAAGCCCATCATTAAGTATTTTGAAAGACTAGCCAGTCAAACCAACAGAAAGAAACGTTGGGGCCCACCTGGTTCCCTGGTACACTAGTTTTCTAGCTGCATGGATTTTTATTTTTACCCAGGCATGCATTGAAAAAAATGCAATTTCCTCTGGCAACCTGAGGTGGGACAATTAATTTCTACAATCTCGGGATTCGATCACCTTGTTCTGCTCCATGTGTATACCAGATACGGTTTCCAGTCTCCAGATGTGGCCTGGATATCTCCTGGATTTCCAATTGATCTCGAGACTACAGAGATCAGTTCCCCTGGAGAAAATGGCTGCTTCAGAGGGTGATTTCTATGGCATTACACCCTACTAAGGTCCCTCCCCAGGCTGTACCCCCAAATCTCCAGGAATTTCCCAAGCCAGAGTTGGCAACCCAAAGAGAGGTCCCTAAAGGTACTACCATCTAAACGCTATTTGAAAGTTGCTCACAAGGAACCAGGCTTCCATGCTTAAAGGTTCCTCTCCTCCAGCTGTCCAGGGATTCCGTGGGTCAGAAGAATTACCCCCTACACTTTTCACTCAGCCTCCCCACATTATTTTCCCCTGATGTTATTTGGGTACTTAAAATCCAAGAATCTCAAAATTCCCATTCCTGGAACTGTCTTTGGCAGAAGCACCCGACCCCTAAGCTACCAAAGGACAAACAGATTGTTACAGACAGTGCCAAAAACATTGACATTCCGCACCGAGGCAACCCAGATTCGTTCTGTGGACAGCATGGTAGAAATGAAGCACATTCGGCTGCCTCTTCCACACCAACATTTATTCTGTTTCCAAGATCCAGGTTTTTACAGCATGTAGAATTATGGTGTCATGGACTGCAGGAACCATAAAGGTAAAGGTAAAGGTTCCCTTGCTCGAAAGCCAGTCGAGTCCGACTCTAGGGTCGCGGTGCTCATCTCCGTTTCAAAGCCGAAGAGCCAGCGCTGTCCGAAGACACAAAAATGCCTGTCGCAGAAGGTGGAGCCAGTCACAAAATTGTCACGGAGTGAGTTTAGGCGTACGTCATGACCCAAGCTCTTCAGCACTTCAGACAGAACTCGGTTTACCAGGATGCTTTTTAAAACAAAAATATTGTTTAAAATACTTCCCTCTATACACACAAATATACCTACTGATCTAGGTAAAAACACTTGTCTAACATTATCCGTGAGATCTCCAGTGGCCGATCAGAAGCTCGGTTGGCACCACCTGGTCATACCAGGGATGCCAGCCTCCAGGGATCCCCTGGAATTACTGCTCATCTCCAGACTACAGAGATAATTTCCCATGGAGCAAATGGATGTTTTGGAGAGTGGACTAAGAACATAAGAGATGCCAATGTTGGATCAGGCCAAAGGCCCTTCCAGTCCAACACTCTGTATCACACAGTGGCCAGAAATACCAGTGCCATCAGGAGGTCCACCAGTGGGGCCAGGACATTAGAAGCCCTCCCACTGTTGACCCCCCCAAGCACCAAGCTCTATGGCATTGTACCCCACTGAGGTCCCTGTCCTCCCCAGGGTCTACTCCCAAATCTCCAGGAGTTTCCCAGCCTGGACCTGACAGCCCTAGGCCACACCCAGTTTCTGAAATCACTTGGTGGCACCAAGGTGCCCATGTTGCGGATCCCTGGACTAGAAGGTTAATACTGTGTGCGCTTGAAACACACAGAGCCAAATTCTGCACCAAGACCCTTTTAAAGTCTGCATTAGAAAACAATGGATTCTGGGACTTGAATAAATGATACCAAATTCACAAAGACAGTGGGAGGAGCCAAGCCCAGCAATGAAGCCCCATTCCTCTGAACACCAGAAGTTTAGATTCTTCACCACACAGAAATGTTCAGCCACCAGAGAGACTAGCCATAGGATTGCCAGTTCTGGCCTTGGAAATACCTGAAGGTTTGGGGGGGGGGCGGAGACTGAGGAAGGCAGAGCTTGGGGAGGAGAGGGACATCATCCGGGTAGAATGCCATAGAATCTACTACCCAAAGCAGCCATTTTCGGCAGGGGAATACCTCTTGGTCCTCTGGAGACCAAGGGCGATTTTGCACTAAAGCTGCCTCGCAGCGCAGCCGCCGTTTGCCCCGATACAAACATGTCAATTTCACACTCGAAGCTGTGGGGCTGCATTTTGACTCGCGGCTTCGCCCGATTTCCTCCACAGTTTCGTGATCCTGGTTTTTGAGGATCACGAAACTGCGGAGGAAATCGGGCGAAGCCGCGAGTCAAAATGCAGCCTCGCAGTGTCGGGGCAAACGGCGGCTGCGCCGCGAGGCAGCTCTAGTGCGCAATCGCCACAACTGTAATAGTAGGAGATGTCCAGTTGCCACCTGGAGGCTGGCAACCCTAACGAGCCACCGGCTTTCAAAAAACGAAGCTTCAGAAAACTAAAATCCCACACCCAGTCCAAATTATTGCACACAGCTGCCCTGTAATGGTCTTTCCTACTCTTGATGCTCAAAAGCCTTTGAGCAAATCCCCCTTGAGTCTCAGGGTCAATTTGGTATAATTGTTTTCCAGCCTGCGCTTTATCTCCCGTTCAGGGAGAGAGCGAGGAGTATTTTTAATTGTTGAACTGAATCCTATGCTAAAATGATGCGCTCCATCTCCCCCTCACACATATGCGCACACATACAAATAATCAAGCCTCCCCTTTTAAAATGCAGGCCTTCCCTTCCCCACTTCCAGACTTGAATCAATTAACCCTCCGGGGTCAGGAACCTAGCAAATGCTATAGACACTTAAGAGGTGGCCTTTGACCCTCCCACCACTCATCTGCACGGGCATGTCAATGACGAGAGTAATTGGGAACATATGTGAAAAAGCATCTTGACATCTCCCTAAGGGGGAGCAGAAAACACCGCCAGAGATTCCTTATATTGTATACCACTGGGCTACCATAACACCAGAATACATCATCAGAGTACATTTGCTGATCTTTAAGATGCCCGCCGAATTCTTCCTGTTTTTTGTGGAAACAGAACAATGCATTTACTCCTCTGTCCCGTCACACTGATTTCTTGAATGCTTGTTCACCATGCGTGCAAACGAGATCCCGTTTCATTCCACATCCTCCCAGTCTTCCTTCCCAGTGCACACACTGCACTGATAAAACCCCCTGCAATCCAGGGGAATACAGCCACTTTCTGTGCTTTAAAAGCCAGTGTGGTGCAGTCAGGGGTCATTCAAAAGCCAGTGTGGTGCAGTCGGGGGTCATTTAGTAGAAAAATCGGTGCAGGACCTCATTAGCATAACTTATTTGAGTATGCAAATAATGACCTCACTGGAAGTGTGTCAGAAGGCAACACCCACCGCTCAGGCTCCACTGGACTGTTTTGGATTGCTCGCTATTTCCAGGGATATCTTGTGAACTTCCGAAAACAAGATCTGACCCTGGAAAGAGCGTCTTCTACGTTGTACGTTAGTTGGTATTGTTTCTTCACTGCATATACGTGCTGAGCAAGTAAAGCATGTCCTGATGGTTACTAGAGTGACTTTCCTAGAATCTTAGGGGGGATTAGAGGGAGGAATGGAGAAGGAGAGGGTGCTCAGAGGCTGGAACGTGACCTCCATATGAGAAGGTTGAGTATGTGGGAATGCCACTTGCTTGGGGTTCATGGTGGGGCAGCTGCACCCTTTTGTGCGATGTTTGTTGGTTTCTCAGAAACATCTGGTTGGCCACTGCAGAAAGTGGAACGCTGAACTAGATGGGTGCCAACGGCACAGTTTGCCTGGGGCACTTAAAACCCCTGGACCAGCCTTGGATGGGACACCTTACCAAGGAAATTTGGACTTGTGGGTCACTTGTAAGTTGCTTTAGGTCCCCATTGGGGAGAAAGGCAGGGGATACATTAAGTAAGTAAGTAAATAAAACAAGAATTCCATATTCGAGCAATTCCAAATTCCAATAAAAGCTACAGTAATTGACCACAAATTTGCAGAGGCTCCCAGCTTGCCATTTTTACTGAATGGATTTCAGTTTGCTAGTCGTAGGCAAGGGATAAGGAGTTTGAAAGGCCCTGAAAAAGTTTCTGCTTCCATTCTCTAAATAAGCCACGTCATGCTTCTTTTGAAGAGAAGAGAGTAGATTTATGCCCTGCCCTTCACTACCTGAAAGAGTCTCAGAGTGGTTTACAATCCCCTTTCCCTTCCCCTCCTCACAACAGACACCCTGTGAGGTAGTTGGGGCTGAGAGAACTCTTTTGAGGACTGCTCCAGGGAGAACAGCTTTGAGAGAACTTGTGACTGACCCAAGGTCACACTAGCAGCTGCATGTGGAGAAGTGGGGAATCAAACCCGGTTCTCCCAGATTGGAGTCCGTACTCTTAACCACTACACCAAACTGGAATAGGGTTATTTTCCTTGCGGCAACAGAACCAGGCTGAAATTCTCAGGGTGCCCTGCTCCATTTTGGCCACAGCAATAGCTCTGTACACATGGCCCCTCCATGCAGTGAAGGAATACACGGAAAGGGAGAAGGGGTGTGAGCATGCAGACCCCACCCTGTGCCTCTGCATGATCTCTGGCTCCTAAGCACAGTGCCTATGCAGAATGGCAGCGTCCACACACATGTTTCCTCCCTGTGGTCGGCAATGTTTAGAAAGCAGCGACCCTGGTAACAGGAAGGGAGTTGAGCAACCTTGGCTTAGTCACATTCTCTCCATCTGACCTACCTCACAGGGTGGTTGTGGTGAAGATCACAGGACAAACCCCTTACGCTGATCAGAGCTCTTTGGAGGAAGGATGGCGTAGGGCTATACGAGACCCATCGGTGAGGGACAGAAATCTGAGAAAGTTTAACGGCTTGCATTACTTTAGGCCAGAGTTTCCCAACCTGTGGGGTGGGGACCCAAATGTAGGTCACAAAGCCCCCGAAAGTGGGTTGCAAGCCAGCCTTCCCTAATGTCTGCCCATACCCTTTTCCAGGGATATCTTTTGAACTTCCGAAAACAAGATCTGACCCTGGAAAGAGCGTCTTCCACGCCGTACGTTAGTTGGTATTGTTTCTTCACTGCATATACGTGCTGAGCAAGTAAAACATGTCCTGTTACTAGAGTGACTTTCCTATAATCTTAGGGGGGATTAGAGGGAGGAATGGAGAAGGAGAGGGTGGTCAGAGGGTGGAACGTGACCTCCATATGAGAAGGTTGAGTATGTGAGAATGCCACTTGCTTGGGGTTCATAGTGGGGCAGCTGCACCCTTTGCGTGATGTTTGTTGGTTTCTCAGAAACATCTGGTTGGCCACTGCAGAAAGTGGAACGCTGAACTAGATCGGTGCCAACGGCACAGTTTGCCTGGGGCACTTAAAACCCCTGGACCAGCCTTGGATGGGACACCTTACCAAGGAAATTTGGACTTGTGGGTCACCACACCAAAAGGAACGGGAACCACTGTTTTAGGCTGTGTGACAGAATCCCAGCGCCTGGTACTCCTTTTGCAAAGAAGGGAGGGGAAATCCATCTAAACAAAAGACTTCCACGGCGGGGAGGACAGTTCCACCCATTCTGCATGCTTGCTGCGCTAGATTTCTAAACACGGGGAGTTTTGAAACCTAGGAGGACATTCCAAAACGAGGTCCTCTGCCTGCACTCTTTTCTCCTGGTCTCATTCCCTCCTCCATTCGCTTGCGTACGCGGACCTGGCTTTAGCCAGGCAGGGCCGCACTTGCAGCCCTGCCATTCAGCGACGGCAGCGGAAACTCCGCTCACACCTGTGCCCATCAGCCAGCCTCAAAGTGAACATGACAGAACCGATTTACTCCTTGGCTGCCCCCCCCACTGCAAGATTTATTTTGAGCAGCGAACACTTGTCAAGGGCTCGGCTTTGACGCTGTGGAGGTTATTCCAGCAAGTCGCTTGAGCTCAAATTAACGTACATATACCAGGCTTTTGCTTATGAGAAAAGGAGAGACTTCTGCACGAGTAACACCAGTTCCTATGTCCCTGGGCCAGTCTCTCCCATATCTTCCCCACGCCCCCCACACACAATCTATTCGTTCACTCTGCGACAACCTGTCTAGCACTAGCTCCTTAAGCAACATGCCTTTGTTAGTTGATCCCTTGAATTTTGAAAAAAGTTCCACACGCATACACCTTAAGAAGGCTTAACAGCTATGGTTGCCAACCTCCAGGTGGTGGTTGAAGATCTCCTGGCGTTACGTCTCCAGGTGACAGAGCGCAGTTCCCCTGGAGAAAATGGCCGCTTTGGAAGGGGGACTCTATGGCATTTTGCACCCCAGTGAGGTTCCCTCCCCTCCCAACCATACCCTCCTCAGGCGCCACTCCTCCAAACAACACAGAGCTGGCAACCCTATTAGTAGCACAGGGGGACTAGGATAGGGGAGATCAAGATTCAAATCCTTACTCTGTTACCAAGCTTGCCGGGTGACCTTGGGCCTGTTACTCTTACCGACTAACCAACCTCACAGGGTTGTTGTGGGTTTTTTTGCCTCTTCCCCCCAGGGGAGATTCGCTGGTGGAATAGGGAGTGGTGTCGCGCCCCCCCCCCCAATGCAGTCAACCAACTCCTCTGCTTATCATCAACTTTGCAAGGTTTAGAAGGGATTGCTTTGTAGGGATCCTGAGGCTGCCAATTCCAAGTGGGGCCTGGAGAACTCCTGGAATTACAGCTGATTTCCAGTCTCCTGGGAAGAAGTGGCTGCTTTGAATGTTGGACTCTATGGCATTATACCCTGCTGAGGTCCCTCTGCTCCCCAAACTCTGCCCTCTCCAGGCTCCACTCCACTCCCAGCTCAGAGTTGGCGACTACACAAGGGATGGAGAAGAGGGAAGATCCAAAGCCCTTCAGCAAGCAGACTGCTGGATCCAACCCACTGTTATGCTAGCTTTCCTCTTGCAGGGACCCCATCAAAACAGTCCGAATGACTTCTTGTTTTCAGTGTTTTGGATGCATTTCAATATACAGAACTTCAGCAGTGTACTTGCTGCTTGAAACACCTCTCAGGCTTAGCAGAAACCTGTTCTTCTGGTCAGGGAAACAGCAGGATTTCTTCCCATAGTGCTGACAGGCTGGTTCATGTGTCAATCGAGGGTTGGCAACCTCCATGTGGTGGCTGGAGATTTCCCACTATAACAACTGATCTCCAGGTGACAGAAGTCAGTTCACCTGGGGGAAATGGCTGCTTTGGAAGGTGGACTCTATGGCATTTTATCCCATTGAAGCCTCTCCCCACCCCAAACTCCACCCATCTCTGGCTCCACCCCCAAAATCTCCAGAAATTTCCCAACCTGGAGCTGGCAACCCTATGTCAATCACAAAACCATAGATATCTGTCCTTTAAAGTTTTACATCCACTTAATCATTTTTAATTCCTTTAAAGATTCCTTTAAAGTTTTACATCCACTTAATCATATATTTTTTCACTTGTTCATCTTCTGTTTCTAGCTGGAATAAAATCGTATATAGCCATCACAGTAAATGCTCCTTTTGTTTAATAATCAGCTGTTCAAATTCAGTCGTATCTCTTAGAACTCCACCTTCAACACTCATGATCTCCTTTAGTCTCAAGACGGCTTGATAATATAGCAGCAGCCATTGAATGTTTACACCTTCATCTTTGATCTCTTGGCAACACTTGATTTTCCGGAGTATTTATCATCATGCCATAAGTTAAAAATTCATTTTTATTTCTCATGTTCTTATTATGGTAAGCTTCTATTGGGGACATTAGAAGAGAGTCTGAGGGGCTCAACTAATTCCAATGTGTAAACTATATTCTCAAATGTCCATCTCAGATTGTTGTTGTTGTTGTTCAGTCGCACAGTCGAGTCCGACTCTTCGCGACCCCATGGACCAGCTCCCGCCAGGCCCTCCGGTCTTCCGCCGTCCTCTGAAGTTTGCTCAATTTCATGTTCGTTGCATCGATGACACTGTCTAACCATCTCATCCTTTGCTGTCCCCGTCTTCTTTGACCTTCAATCAATCTTTCCCATAATCTCAGATTATGTAACTTCTTTTCTGTGTTATGATCTTTTTAGCAGATTTCTTAAGTAATTGTGTATGCTTTCATCGAAATCTGCTTCTAATTTTCTATTCTTTCTCTTGGGTTTTTAAACCAGTCCACAATCCAGACCAGACCTGCTGCTTGGTAATATAATTTTATACATGGGACTGGCTAAACTTCCTCTCTTTTTCTCAACTTGTAATATTTCAAAGCTTGTTGTTGGCTTTTTGCCATTCCATACAAATTGGTTTCTCTGTCTTTTGCTACTCTTTCAGTATTCTTTCTTCTATGTAAATGGGTAACAATTAGATCAGAAAGTTTAGCCCTGGCAGCACATTCATTTTGATTGCAGAAATTCTAGCCAGCCACGACATTTTTAATTTTTTCCAGGCTAGCCCAATCTTGTCAGATTTTGTAAACGACACAACAATTATGGGGTAGCAGTACAAATAGCAGAAATGATACAAAATACTGCAATTACGTGCAAACAATTTCTATTAGTTATACAAATGTATAAATCATGACAAATTGCAAGAATACAAAATCCTCATAACAACAATATTTTTGTATTGTAAACAGATGAGATGGAAGAAATTCTCCGGAGTTGATGTTTCGTTTCGTTAGGGAACTTCTTCCAACATCAAACCACCTATTGAAAATTCATTCCTAAAATTATTTCCAGACAATACACCAAGCTACAAATTCTACAACATCCACTGTTTCTACATACATAAAGAAGTGTCTTCACTGGATCAAGTACATTCCAATTGTATTCTCCGATTTCAGGAAGAATATTACCCATTTTTCTTATACTTGGTGGCATCAGTCTGAGAAGATGTACAATGCCAACCGTCCACAGGTCACATGTGTAGCCAGGAGAAGCGAACACCATTTCCGCAGTAGTGAAATTCCCCACACTGATGTTTTTAAACCTGCACGTTATGTGAAATTTTCCGCAGCAGATTTTTCCTCACCCAGGCGCAAGCCCGAAGTTTTCTCCTCCTTTCGCTGCGTTTTTGGAACTTTCTAAAGGAGGGGGTTCCAAAAATGCAAAGAAAGAAGGAGAAAACTTTGGGTTTGCACCTGGGCGAGGAAAAATCTACTGCGGAAAATTTCAGGTAACGCACAGATCTTAAAATGTCAATGCGGGGAATGTCACTACTGCGGAAACGGTCTGAGTATAAGAAGGATAATGCCAGAGTTGATCAACTGCCTCGCCCCCTGGGTCTGGTCATCTGAGCTCTCTGAACTAGAAATCCCAATGGATTTCAATCCCTAGGCACTACACAAAGGCAAGCAGCCCCTCGCCTATCAGCGGCCTCTGCTGATTTAATAAGAAACGTATAGGGCAAAACTAATGCTCAGTGTGTACAATTCACTGATTCATTTCCTATGAAACCACTGGTGTATTGAACTTTGGGGAGCGTTTTTGTCTGAACGCGGGCCACATCACTGAGTGTGGTCAGCCAGGAGTCGTCAAACTAGGATCTGAAAGCAGAGTCTGAAGCTGGTTTATTAACCATTGTTAGGGTTGCTATGCATGTTTCATTTTTTGAACATAAGAACATCAGAAGAGCCCTGCTGGATCAGACCAATAGTCTGTCTAGTCCAGCTTCCTGTCTCACACAGTGGCTAACCAGTTCCTCTGGATGGCCAACAACAGGGCACAGAGGCCGAAGCCTTCCCCTGATGTTGCCTCCTGACTCAGGGATTCAGAGGTTTAGTGCCTCTGAACATGGAGGTTCCCCTTGGTCACCACCACGGTTAGTAGCCATTGATGGATTTATCCTCCATGAATCTATCTAATCCCTTTGTAAAGCTGTTTATTCCTGTGGCCACCACTACATCCTCTGGCAGCAAATTCCACATTTTGATCACTCTCTGTGTAAACCAGTATTTCCTTTTGTCTGTCCTGAAGCTCCTGCCCCTCAGTTTCACTGGATGACCTTGAGTTCCTGCAGGGCTCTTTTTGTAGAAAAAGCCCAGCAGGAACTCATTAGCATAATAGGCCACACCCAACATCAGAAACTCATTAGCATATTGGGCCACACCCCTGACAGCACAGCTCATTGGCACATTAGGCCGCACCCCCATGTTACCAGAAGTGTGGTTATCCAGCCACACCCACCTTTTTGCTTCTTATTCTGTTTACCTTGTTTGTTGTCCAAACCCAGGGCCTTTTTTTGTAGCAGGAACTCCTTTGCATGTTAGGCCACACACCCCTAATGTAGCCAGTCCTAATGAGTTTCTGCTGTTGGGTGTGGCCTATTATGCTAATGAGTTCCTGCTGGGCGTGGCCAACTTGGGAGCCAGGCGGAACTCCGTTCCTGTGCGTTCCTGCCCAAAAATAGCCCTGACTAGTATTTTGGGAGAGGGAGAAAAATGTCTCTTTGTCAACTCTCTCCACCCCGTGCATAATTTTATAAGCCTCGATCACATCCCCCCCCCTTCGTCGTCTCTTTCTAAGCTGAAAAGTCCCAGACTCTTCAGCCTTTTCTTGGTTGCCCTCCTCTGTATTTCCCCCCCATCTCTGCTAGTATCTGTTATGGAAAAGGAGTCACACCACAGCAGTGATCAATCCGCCTCTCTTTTTGTTACCAAGCCCCACTCCCGGACGGACGCATCCCCACTGTGGTGCCTCCCTGGAGCCATTTTGGCAACTGGGACGTCATGTCGCCCGCTGCCATCCACTGCTATTTTTAGACCAATTCCCTGCATTGATTGGCAATTACCACCGAGGCCAATCATCACAACAGGGGCGCTGGAGCCAGCCGGCCTGCCAAGCATTGTGCTCGCTGAGCATTCAACGGACGATGCAAATGAGGAAGACGGAAGCTGTCCGCCCAAGGCTATCGGACGCAATGCCGGCAAAGAGTTAAGTGCGCTAGGGTATCAATGCAGCTGGCCGGTGACATTTTAATGCGGGGCCCGGCTCCTTGTTATAATTAAAGAGTCCAGCCGTGTCAAAACACAAAGCAAGAGATCAATAAATTGCCAGCGTGAGAGAGTCCATTTGCATATCTGGAAACAGACAGCTTCTCATGACTAATCATGGGCCTGTTATAGGGTTGCTATCAGTGTTCCCTCTAAGCTGAGTTAGTGTGAGCCAGCTCACGGTCCTTTAGCCTCCAGCTCACAGATTTTTGCCTTCGCTCGGAAAGGAGGGCTTCGGAGCAAATGACTTCATGCAGCGGCCAAATCGCTCGCTCACAACTTGAATGCCGGGAGCTCACAAAGTAGAATTTCTGCTCACAAGACTCCACAACTTAGAGGGAACCCTGGTTGCTATCCCCCCAGTTGGGCCAAGGGATCCCCTGACTTTGGAGGCCCCAAGCTGGCCAGTGGGGGAAGCCCCACCCCAGAATAGCAGTGTCCCACAGGGACGCCACTGACACAGTGTCGTCATCAATAGCAGCAGCATCGCTCTGGGGCCGTTGCATGGCAATGCTCTAGCACTGGGAGGGGGGGACTCTATGGTTACCATAGAGTTTTTGCCCCAATGCTAGAACGTCGCTGTGTGATGGCACTAGCATGATGACATCATTACCGGTGACATCATCGCTTTGTATGCTTGGCAGAAAAATCCCAATGAGGAGCCGGGAGCAGGTCAGGTGAAACCTGGCAACCTTAGTTTTAAGTATCATTCTGTGTGATGTACAGATGCGGACACCCTATTTATTTATTCCATTTGTACGCCTCCTTTCTCCCTAGTGGGGCTTTTAAAGTAAAGGTAAAGGTTCCCTTGCTCGAAAGCCAGTCGAATCCGACTCTACGGTTGCGGGGCTTTTACCAGCAGGGGAAAAAACAGCAAGAGGAAAGGAGAGAGTTAAAGTTTTCTTTCTTCCCTTGCAACTGTCACATAACTCTATGCAAGACATAATCCTAAAGCTGTCTTTCCCAGCTCCACAAGAGAAACTTACCACTATTCTAGACAAGAGAGCCGGTGTTGTGTACATAAAAAGCGCCCTGCTGAATCAGGGCCAGTGGTCCATTTCGTCCCGCATCCTGCCTCACAGAGTGACCAACCAGTTCCTCTGTAGGGCCCACAACAGGGCATAGAGGCCGAGGAATTCCCATCATAAGGACATAAGAGCCTTGCTGGATCCATCTAGTCCAGCATCTTGTCTCACACAGTGGCCAACCAGCTCCTCTGGACAGCCCACAATGGGACATAGAGGCCAAGGTCTTCACCTCATAAACTTATAAGAAGAGCCCTGCTGGAATAGACCAGTGGCCCATCTCATCCAGCCTCCTGTCTCACAGAGTGGCCAACCAGTCCCTCTGGACAGCCAGCAAGAGGGCACAGAGACCAAGGCCTCCCCCTGATCTTGCCTCCTGGCTGTGGGGTTCAGAGACTCAATGCCTCTGAATGTGGAGGTTCCCCTCAGTCACCATGGCTAGCAGCCACTGAAAGATTTATCCTCCATGAATCTATCTAATCCCCTTTCAAAGCTGTTTATTCCTGTGCAGTGTTTAAGAGTGTCAGACGAGCATTTGGGAGACCCAGGTTCAAATCCTCACGTGTGCCATGGAAACTCACTGGGTGACCTGTGGGCCAATCACTCCCCCTCAGCCTAACCTCCCTCACAGGGTTGCGGTGAGGATAAAATGCAGGAGAGGAGAAGGACGATACGCCACTAACAGGCCCCCATCAGGGAGAACGCCCAATTGGGGCATAAATGAATGAATGAATTAAATAAATGAAACAAGAGCACATTGGTTCGCCAGTGTGCATCCCTCTGTGCAGAGTGCAAGTGTGCCAGTCAGGCATCCATTTAGCCAGCTCACATGGCCCAGCTTGCCAGGCAACAGCTACCTTGACGCTGGCTGCAGTTGGACAAGACCCCATCAGACCCAGTCTTGCGCCTTTTAGCTTCCAAAATGGGGCTAGACTGGGCTATCCTGATCAGGGTTTTAGACACCATTATTTCAGAAAGAGGAAGGGGGCATTGCCCCCAACAGCGCCTGCCCTCATCCCCTTATTGTGTCTGGTCAGGGAGCACTCACTGGAGAAGACCCTGATGCTGGGAAAGATTGAAGGTAAAAGAAGACGGGGACGGCAAAGGTTGAGATGGTTGGGCAGTGTCATCGACGCAACGAACATGAAATTGAGCCAACTTCAAAGGACAGCGGAAGACAGTAGGGCCTGGCGGGAGCTGGTCCATGGGGTCGCGAAGAGTCGGACTCGACTGTGCGACTGAACAACAACAAAAGTGCGGTTTTTGGTATGGCTTCAAAAACCCTCTTTGACCAGAGGTAACAGAACAAAAGACAATGGCAGTGTCAACCTCTCCTATTTGGGTCTTAGGAGCTAGGAGGAATGGGTAAGGGCGAAGACGTGGGGGAGGGGGTGGGAAGGACTGTCTCAGGAGGCTGGGAATCAACCACTGGGAGTACAGCGCCTGAAAAACTGTGCAGAATAATGTTATTTGTGTGGAGGGTTAACTTGGACACGGCACAGGGAGTCTGCAGGGTTTGCATGGGAAATAATATTTGAAAAAAACCCTCTGCTCTCCCAGCTTCACTACTTTTAAACAGAACTGCTCTGTTGTCTGCCTTTTCTTGTCCTGCCTTAGATTGGGGGTTGCCAACTGGCTTGTGCTTCTACCAGCAGCTCAACTGCTGGCAAGCCACGAAGCTTCATCTCTGGGGCACAAAAAGAGTCGTCTGCTGATTTCTGCAAAGTAGGCTGCTCTTTAAAGGCACAAGGGCAGCCCAGGAATATGGTTGTCAGGTCCTCTCGCCGCTGCCACAGTGGGGAGATTTTTTTTTGGGGGGGGGCTTCCAGTGTTCCCTCTAAGCTGAGTCAGTGTGAGCTAGCTCATGGGTTTTTTAGCCTCCAGCTCACACATTTTTGTCTCAGCTCAGGAAGGAGGGCTCCAGAGCAAACTAATTGATGCAGTATCCAAATTGCTCACTCACAACTTTAATGCCAGTAGCTCACAAAGGAGAATTTTGCTCACAAGAATCCACAGCTTACATGGAGCATTGGTCACAATGCTTCCATCACACTGTTTCTCCCCAATTCTTTTTGTCCGTCTCCAACCTGTACTGTGCTGCCATGCGGTGAGGATAAAATGCAGGAGAGGAGAAGGACGATACGCCACTAACAGGCCCCCATCAGGGAGAACGCCCAATGCTGGGGCATTGGCAACTGTAAAGGGGCATTTCTGTATTTATAGTCTTGCTCTTCTTCCATTATGAAGCTCAAGCTGGGAGGCGGAAGGTTCCCGGGTGGCCTCCTGTCCAGGCGTTCAGCACATGTGCTTCACTTTGACAAGGTTATTACTTCATCTATATTACATTTTTTTATCTGCCCTTTCCTCCAAGGAGCTCGGAGCAGCTGATACAGGCGTTCCCGTCTCCCGTTTTCAGCCTTGCAGCAACCTGGTGCGAGAGGTTAAACTGAGAAAATACAAAGGTCACCCGGGGAGCGTGACTGAGAGGCTCAAGTGGATGAAAATTTTAAAAGGGCATGCCTCTCTGTTCAGTCATAAAATGCAGGCTGCGTGCTCCCGCAGCCTCAATTTGTCTCAGGACAGCGCAGGGAAGAGAGAGGGGCTTAATAGCCCTGCAGCCTCACTACACAAAACTGGATTTCTTCACTTAACAGTTTAAAGGATATAATATGTGTCCTTGACAAGCATCCACTTTTTCTCCATCAAAAAAGCAGGGAGTCTGGGGTTTGGTGATGTTTTTGGTGGTAAGAGCCAGTTTGGTGTAATGGCTAGGAGCATGGACTCTAATCTGGGAGATCTAGGTTTGATCCCCCACTCCTCCACATGCAGCTGCTGGTGTGACCTTGGGTCAGTCACAAGTTCTTTCAGAACTGTTCTCTCAAGAACAGTTAAGAACATAAGAACACAAGAGACTCCAATGTTGGATCAGGCCAATGGCCCATCCAGTCCAACACTCTGTCACATAGTGGCCAAAAATACCAGGTGCCATCAGGACGTCCAACAGTGGGGCCAGGACACTAGAAGCTCTCCCACTGCTGCCCCAGACTGAGAGCATCACTTGCCCCAGACCAAGAGTCCCTATCCATACCTTGTGGCTAATAGCCACTGATGGATCTCTGCTCCATATGTTTATCCAATTCCCTCTTGAAGCTGTCCATGCTTGTAGCCGCCACCACCTCCTGTGGCAGTGAATTCCATGTGTTAATCACTCTGGTTCTCGAAAGAGCTCTCGCAGCCCCACCTACCTCACAGGGTGTATGTTGTGGGGAAGGGAAGGGAAAGGAGATTGTAAGACTCCTTTGGGTAGTGAAGGATGGGGTATAAATCCAATCTCTTTTACTTCTTCTTGGTATTTGTGTGTGTGTATGTTTGTATGTGTACGTGTGCGTGTGCCCGTGCCTGGAAGTCATGGTGACCTCTGGTGACTCCTGCTGGGGCACGGAGGATGCCCAGAGAAGGGGTTTGATAGCCTGCTTCTGCCTCCCAGCCCTGGTATTCGTTGGAGGTCTCCCATCCAAATATTTGCCAGGATCGGCCCTGCTTCGTTTCAGAGATCTGGTGAGGTTGGGCTTGCCAGGGCTCTCCAGGTCGGGGCTCAGGGAGTCTAGTTTTGAACAGCAAAACCAAGAGAAGCCTGAAGGGTTAAAAGTCTCTCACCCTCCTCTGCCCAGCCCTGAGGCTAGTTGAGGCTGCACATTTTATGGACGGACCAAGGTGTGGAATCATTGCCTCATCTGTTTGAGCCCTGAGTGTGGATCTGAACTTGGGTCTCCCAGATTCTAATCCGACACTTGAACCACTGTGAGCCTTCAGACCATTGGCTCAGATTACCAGCTACAGAAGGTGGTTTTGGAGTGAACGCATGAAGCTGCCTTATACCGAATCAGACCCTTGGTCCATTAAATCAGTGTTGCCAACTCAGACTGGCAGCAGCTCTCCAGGGTCTCAGGCAGAGAGGTCTTTCCCATCACCTGCTATGACCTGATCCTTTTTAACTGGAGATGCCGGGGATTGAACCTGGGACCTTCTGCATGCCATGCAGATGCTCTATTAATGATCCACAGTTGATGTGTACAGGTTAGAAGAAGAGATTGGATTTATACCCCGCCCTTCACTACCCAAAGGAGTCTCAGAGCGGCTTACGAACTCCTTTCCCTTCCCCTCCCCACAACAGACACCCTGTGAGGTAGGTGGGGCTGAGAGAGCTCTGACAGAAACGGCTCTTTTTCAAGAACAGCTCTGTCAGAACTATGGCTAGCCCAAGGTCATCCAGCAATTGCGAGTGGAGGAGTGGGGAATCAAACCTGGTTCTTCTAGATTAGAGTCCAAGCACTTAAGCACTACACCCAACTGGCTGGAGTTTATGAAGAGGCCACTTTATAATTCAGGAAAGGAAAGGTGGGGGATTTTGTGGTACAATATTTATATGGGACACAATCATATCAGACAAAATAGCAATGCAGTTGGTAGCGTTAGACAATCCGAATGGCCAAAATGATTTTATGGAAAAATGGTTCTGTTTCTTTAAATACATGAAAGCATGTCAACCACAAACCTTTAGATTGCCACATAAATATAAGGATTTTGCATTTTATTAAGGTAGTACTCTATAGAGCAAGTTATATGTTTTATAGTTATATTGTTGAATGTTTTGTTCAAAGTTGTTATTAAAATTTGTAATAAAAAATGATTTACAAAAAAAAAAAAAATAGGGACAGGTACTCAGAGAGTTAAAGGAAGAATGATTCCATTTTGCAAACTGCCAGGCGCAGAGAGGGAATAGCCAAATATATATACATCAATCAACAGCTCCCCAAAGCCTGAGTCCTGAAAGAATGGCTAGGACGCCGCAAGAAATTAAACCATCAAAGTTTCCTGATGAGACAAGAGCATCTGTCTGCAGAGGAGGCTGCTCCATATGATATACTGGTCTGGCCTTGCTTTGTGCTAACCAGCCTCTGGTGGGGGTGCGTAACTGATTGGATCAGTCAGTCCAGACACAGAAACACAGCTGTTACCCACTGTCGGGGGGCTTGCCCACTGTGTCTCTGCTGGAGTCTCTGTTCTGGGCTGGCTTCATTCGATTTAGAAAGAGCACGTCGCTCAATGACTCGTGGAGGGGAAAAAAAGAGTATGCACCACATTAAAAGGCATTAAGCCTTTTCAGGCATGAGAGTAGGGTTGCCAGCCTCCAGGTGTGGCCTGGAGATCCCCCGCTATTACAACTGATCTCCAGCTGACAGAGATCAGCTCCCCTGGAGAAAATGGCTGCTTTGAAGGGTGGACTCCATGGCATTGTACCATGCTGAGGCCCCTCCCCTCCCCAAACCCCGCCCTCTCCCGGATCCACCCCCAAAGTCTCCAGGTACTTTCCAATCCCGACCTGGCAACCTTACGTGAGAGGGAAATGTGCACCCGATTGGAATTCAGGGGACAAGAGCGCACCTCGTTCATTGGAAGTTTGGGAAGTGTTCTTGAATGGGTCAACTTCAGATAGTTTTCACTTCATCAGGGTCACATGGGAAAGGAGGAAGCAACTGCACTGGTTGCCATGGGTGGAGGGCGGTTCCTGCTTCCTGTTCGGAAGCAGTTCAGTCTTTCCAAAACACTGCTGGGAAATGCCCATCACGATCAACTTGGCCTAAAGTGACATAGCTGGAGGAAACCAGGGCCTAGGGCAAAGAGATACTTATGTTCCTCTATGGTTGTTGATCGTACTCTACATCATGCAGAGTACATCATGCGAAATGCTGTCCTGGATGAATCACAAGCGGGAATTAAGATTGCTGGGGAAAAGATCAACAACCTCAGATATGCAGACAATACCACTCTAATGGCAGAAAGTGAAGAGGACCTTAAGAGACTCTTGCTCAGGGTAAAAGAGGAGAGCGCAAAAGTGGGCTTGAAGCTCAACATCAAAAAAACTAAGATCATGGCATCCAGCCCCATCACTCCTTGGCAAATAGAAGGGGAAGTCGTGGAAGTAGTGACAGACTTCACGTTCCTGGGATCCCAGATCACCGCAGACTGTGACAGCAGCCATGAAATTAAAAGTCGCCTGCTCCTTGGGAGGAAAGCGATGGCGAACCGAAACAGCATGATAAAAAAGTAGAGACATCTCCCTGCCAACAAAAGTCCACATGGTCAAAGCAATGGTATTCCCAGTAGTCATGTATGGTTGCGAGAGTTGAACTATAAGGAAGGCCGAGTGCCGAAGAATAGATTCTTTTGAACTATGGTGCTGGAGAAGACTCTTGAGAGTCCCTTGGACTGCAAGAAGATCAAATCAGTCAATCCTAAAAGAAATCAACCCTGACTGTTCCCTGGAAGGCCAGATAATGAAACTGAAGCTCAAATACTTTGGCCACCCAATGAGAAGGGAGCACTCCCTGGAGAAGACCCTGATGCTGGGAAAGATTGAAGGTCAAAGAAGACGGGGACGGCAAAGGATGAGATGGTTAGACAGTGTCATCGATGCAACGAACATGAAATTGAGCAAACTTCAGAGGACGGCGGAAGACAGGAAGGCCTGGCGTGAGCTGGTCCATGGGGTCACGAAGAGTCGGACTCGACTGTGTGACTGAACAACAACAATGGTTGTTGATTGTTAGAAGAAAGGCCCTAGGGTTACCAACTATTCCTGGAAATTTGAGGGTGGAGCCTGGGGAGGGCTAGGTTGTGGGAGGGACCGCAGAAGGGTATAGTGTCATAGAGTTAATCCTCTAAAGCAGCTCCAGGGGAGCTGATTGCTGTAATTTGGTGGTCCTCTGTAATGTCAGAAGATCTTCAAGCCACCCATGGAAGCTGGCATCCCATCCCTACCAGTCTCCCCAATGACTCTGTCTAAATACCCATCTGAGCTTGGAGAAACTGAACACTGAGCTAATAGAAGAGTGACAGGGTGGGTGGGCAAATATGAGATATTTCAGTAGCCCTTTTTAGACAATTTGTCCATGCACACGGGGCAGGCAGCAAACATTTATACTGGAAACATGCTCCTCCTAATATGTGCAGTCACCATGTTGTTTGAGCAGGGACACTATGCACGTTTTACAGATTCGATATATAGCATCGGTTCGTGTTAACTGAAGCTGTACATGCGTGCAAACATGCCCGTTCTGATAATGTGGAGACCGTGCATATTAGGAGGCGAGTGCTCCAATAATATGCTTCCCAGTGGGAGGTCTGAGGATAGAGATACGGTGTCACATCACTTCCAGTTTTTTTAAAATAGGAAATGGCATAGGTAGCTCTAAGAATCAAGAGAGCATCTATGGTAAAACCCATAGAGTTTCTGGTGATTCCTAGAGCTACCAGCTCTAGGAATCATGGAAACTCTATGCCAGCCCTATATCTGGAAACTCTGGGTAGCCGTATTTCCAGCCTCCCAGTAAATACAGATGTAACATCTGAGAAGGGCTAGTGTGGAACAACCAGAGTCACAGCATGGGGCGAAGACTGTAAATTGGCCAGAGGTGCAGCACACTGGAGTGCCAGATCTCTTTTTGGGATCCGATGTGGAACAGCAGGTGTTCTTCCTTGCAGGAACCCCTTTTCTGCTTGTAAACACAGCGCTATTACAACGATCCCGTCAGCCTCCAGCACTTTCTCATCCAAGAACACCATATGCAGAAAGCCTCACCCCTGAACTCCTCACTGCTTGAGGAAGCGTGGAGCGTGAAGCAATATGTCTCATCTCCAAGACATGCCTTTAGGATGAAGGGTTGTTTTTTCCCCAGCCCTTCTTCGCAGGTTATTAGTAAGAACAACATCTTGGGGGAACTGTATGTACTTCCAGGCCTGTAGCTACAGTGGGGCATTCAGGACCCCTGCCCCCTTAATCAGAAGCCCTGCCCCACAAATAGCCATGCCAGAAACCTTGTTTTTTTTTAGGAGAGACCCCAATCCCAACTAGCTGCTGCTGCCAGGGTGAGGGCGCTGTGGCTTCCTCCCAGGCTTCCCTCTCTCTCCTACTGTGGAATATTTTTTTTTTGGGGGGGTGGCAGAGGTCATTTCGGGGGGGATCGCGGGGGATCGCATGACGAAGCCCCGCCCCCTGCTTCCGGCCGCCCCGCTTCCGGCCCTCATTCAGCCAGGAGGAGGCAGGAGAAGAGGGAGGGTAAGTTGCTTCCTCCCTGCCTCTCCCCACCCCTGCCTGCCTGGGGCCAGGGAGGGCCTTGGCGGGGCTTCCTTGCACTCCCGCCGGCCTTGCAGGTCCACCGCTGGGCCCCTGATGTCAGGGGGTGTGGCATATGCTAATGAGTTATGCTAATGAGTTCCCCTAGCTCTTTTTCTACGAAACGACCCCTGGGGGGCGGCAACATGGGACTTGGGAAAAGACAGCTCTGAGAGCATTTAATTGCCTTCAGAAGGCATTTTTTCCTAGAACTGACATGCTGGCTGCCCTGTTCCTTGAAAGGAAGGGGGTAGAAACAGGCTCAGAGCATCCCCCTTTAAAGACAGGCATTCAGATTAATTAACTTTAATTTAACTGCCCCCTTAAACATTTAAATGCCCCCCCTTGAACAAAGAAATCCTGGCTACGGTTCAGTGTACTTCCGGACTTGCGAGCATTGTTCCCTCTCAGCTGAGTTCGTGTGAGCTAGCCTCCAGCTCACACATTTTTGTCTTCGCTCAGGAAGGATGGCTCCAGAGCAAACTAATTTATGCAGCAGCGAAATTGCTTTGCTCACAACTTTAATGCCAGGAGCTCACAAAGTAGAATTTTTGCTCACAAGAGTCCACAGCTTAGAGGGAGCATTGCTTGGGAGCAGGGCTTTTTTGGTAGAAAAAGCCCAGCAGGGACTCATTAGCATAATAGGCCACACCCAACAGCAGGAACTCATTAGCATATTAGGCCACACCCTTGACAGCACAGCATATTAGCATATTAGGCCGCACCCCCATGTTACCAGAAGTGTGGTCATCCAACCACACCCACCTTTTGCTTCTTATTCTGTTTACTTTGTTGTCAAAACCCAGAGGTTTTTTTTGTAGCAGAATTCCTTTGCATGTTAGGCCACACACCCCTAATGTAGCCAATTCTAATGAGCTTCTGCTGTTGGGTGTGGCCTATTATGCTAATGAGTTCCTGTTAGGCGTGGCCAACTCAGGAGCCAGCCGGAATGCCGTTCCTGTGTGTTCCTGCCCAAAAATAGCCCTGCTTGGGAGGCTGGGGTAAGTTTAGCAGGGAGAAGAAGAAGAATAGCAGTGGAGGTCCCTAGTGTGGGAAGGAAGATGGGAGAAAGAGAGAGCGCAAGAGGAGACTGGAACCAAGATGCCCTGGGCTGCCCATCCAGGTTTCAATGAAACAAGGGGGGCAAAGACCAAAGCCTGTCTACTAGCCTTCTGCACATGACTCCTCCGTGCAATGACTGAAAGCCGCATTCCTCATCACAGAGGAGCGTATGTTAGGCCACTGCCTCCACATGTCGGCAGCATGCTCACAACATGGGCAGCTGCCAGGTCCAGTGTGCTCGTACCCATTCACCTGTCCATATGTTCAGTCAACACGCAGAGAGGTCATGCAGAGAAGGCCACTGAGTCAAACCATGGGCCTTATCAAGGTCAGTATTGTTTGCTTTGCTATGGCTGGCATCCGCTCTCCGTGCTCATGGGCAGAAAATATCTTTCCCATCCTTGTAACTGGAGATGCTGGGGATCGAACTGGAGGCCTTCCGGGTGCAAAGCAGAGACCCTACCACTGAGCCACGGCTCCTTCCCTCAATAACAACCACAAGAAGCTGGCTTATCCCGAGTCAGGCTCTTGTTCTAACAAGGTCGGTATGATCTACTCTGACTGCCAGTGGCTGTCCAGAGCCTCAGGGATATGAAGGACCTCTGGTGACCTTGGAGGCCTCTCCACAAATTGCCAGTATGGCCAGCTCCAGTTATGAGAACCAAGCACTCAGCGCTCCCCCTCTTTGTATTTGTTGTAGATGGCCATTACAAGCCTTTCCGTTTTGCCCATTTCTTTTTAGTGAATACGTGTGTATGCCTAGAAGTCATAGTTGACTTATGGCAACCCCTAGTGGGGCTTCGATGTTTCAGAGAGGCGGCTTGCTATTGCCTGCCTCTGTGTCTCAGCCCTGGGCAGTGTTCCCTCTAAGCTGAGTTAGTGTGAGGGAGCTCACAGTTTTTGAGCCTCCAGCTCACACATTTTTGTCTTGGCTCAGGAAGGAGGGCTCCAGAGCAAGCTAGTTTATCCAGCAGCGAAATCTCTTGCTCACAACTTTAACGCCAGTAGCTCACAAAGTAGAATTTTTGCTCACAAGACCCCACAGCTTAGAGGGAACATTGGCCCTGGGATTCCTTGGCGGTCTCCCATCCAAGTACTTGCCAGGTATTCACACACCCCATAACCAATTCACACACTGAGAAGTAACTTTAAACACGAAAAATTAAGCATGAAAAAAACCTGGCACAAAGGAAAACACAATACACTACAATGATAAGATTCACCAGGTTGATTTGCACAAGAGAGAAGTGGGGGTGGGGTAGGGCTGCCAGCTCCGGGGTAGGAAATACCTGGAGATTTTTTTGGGGGGGTGGAGCCCGGGGAGGGCAGGGTTTGGGGAGGGGAGGGACTTCAATGGGGTATAAGGCCAATAGAGTCCACTTTCCAAAGCAGCCATTTTCTCTAGACAAACTGGTATAGTTTGGTGTAGTGGTTAGGAATGCAGACTCTAATCTGGGAGGACTGGGTTTGATTCCCCACTCCTCCACATGCAGCTGCTGGTGTGACTTTGGGCCAGGCACAAGTTATTTCGGAGCTGTTCTCTCAGGAGCAGTTCTTGAAAGAGCTCTCTCAGCCCCACCTACCTCACAGGGTGTCTGTTGTGGGGAGGGGAAGGGAAAGGAGATTGTAAGCCGCTCTGAGACTCCTTCTGGTACAAGGGCGGAGTATAAATCCAATGACTTCTTCTCTTCTTGAAGAGAGTCGAATTTATACTGTTGTGGACTGCACTGAGCCCCACTTTGTGGGGGAGGGACGGTACATAAATTGAAATAATAAAACAAACAAAAAAATAAATAAAGCCACAGAGCCCACCTTCCAAAGTGGCCATTTTCTCCAGGGGACCTGACCTCTGTTGCCTGGAGACCAGTCGGCATAGTGACAGATCTCCAGCCACCGCCTGGAGGTTGGCAACCCTAGGGTGAGGATGCTGGGCTGTTTCAAGTCGAAACCAGAATGACCGAGAAATTTAGTCGCATCGCTACTCGGCACATGCTCAGAGACACCCTCTGGCCTTCCAGGCAGGGCTCCCTCTAAGCTGTGGAGTCTTGTGAGCAAAAATTCTACTTTTGTGAGCTACTGGCATTAAAGTTGTGAGCAAAGCAATTTCGCTGCTGCATCAATTAGTCTGCTCTGGAGCCATCCTTCCTGAGTTAAGATGAAAACGTGTGAGCTGGAGGCTAAAAAAACGTGCGCTAGCTCACACCGACTCAGCTTAGAGGGAACACTGCTTCCAGAGCTGAATCCTTTGCCCCGGAAAATGCTCCCCGTCTAAGCCCTGCCGGCCCCGTTGTTTCCTTAACAAAGAGGAAACACAAAAAGGGCAACACAGGGAATCGCATAACAAAAAGCAGCAGCCGCCATCGGCAGGAGTCTCCGGAGTGCAGAGGGAGAATGATGAGCTCAGCTGTTCTGCGGCGCATTCCTGGGAGACATTCAGATGCCCTTTCCTGTGTGCAGATGTATTCCGAGCAAACAACAAGGCCCAAGAGCGGGGGGGGGGGGGGTGCGGGCCACCGGCAAAAGGGTG
>NW_015175432.1:242417-265358 GCF_001447785.1 Gekko japonicus
TGCTGAAGAGGGGCAGTGCCACCATGCCGGCAAGTTGGCCAGCAAGAACAGTTGTGTGGGGGGGGACAACAACATCATACAGGCGGGGATTTATTAAAGCACATGCGATGTCGCTCCCCTGGGGCTCTCGAGAACACTGTGCACAGTTGGAACAATGCTGGGCAACGAAGCTGGACCCGGTGGGGATTTCGTTCTGTCCTCAGCTCCACTCCTTTGGGCTCCAGTTCCTGGCAACAACTCCCTCCCCCCCGGAGGAGCTCACTGGGCCAAGTGGGGTACAGAGAGCTTTCAAAAGAGCACGCAGGGGCAGGGGAGGTGGCAGGGAAAACATCAGCCTCGCTGACGTTGTTGCAAGGAAAACAAAACGCACAGTGGGCTTGTTCGGGGCGGCGGCGAGTCAGGTAAACTTCGGCGCCCTTCATCAAGAGCCACAGATCTTCAAAAGGCTTCAAGAAGACACACCCGAGTGGTAGGGTGGGGTAGCAGTTAGAGCGCCAGACTAGGAGGATGTGAGCTCTATCCCTTGATCGGCAACAGGGAAGCCACGCTCCACCCTTCTTGTGCCGTCTCACAGAGAGGCAGTGCATGGACCACCGCCCGCCTGAGCCTCGTGTCGCCTTCCCCGGGAGGCATGCAGCAGGTTAGCCAGTTCTGGGCTGGGAAATTCCTGCAGATCTTGGGGGCGGAGCTGGGGTGGGTGGGATTTGGGGAGGGGAGGGACCTCAGCAGGGTATGCCATAGAGACCACCTGCCGAAGCAACCATTTTCTTCAGGGGACCTGACCTCCGCCAGCTGGAAATCAGTTGTAACTGTTCCCTCTAAGCTGTAGAGTCTTGTGAGCAAAAATTCTACTTTGTGAGCTACTGGCATTAAAGTTGTGAGCGGGCAATTTGGCTCCTGCATAAATTAGTTTGCTCTGGAGACATCCCTTCCTGTGCGGAGACAAAAATGTGTGAGCTGGAGGCTAAAGAACTGTGAGCTAGCTCACACTGACTCAGCTTAGAGGGAACACTGACTCTGGGAGACCTTCAGCCACTACCTGGATGTTGACAACCCTAAGTAACTCTCTCCTTCCTTGGTGGGGGGGGGGCATGGAATGAGCCAGGGCCCTTCTCCCCCACTCAATCAGCCTCTGCATGAGGTATATGGTGGCTAGAGAGCTAGTCTGGTGTAGTGGCTAGAAGTGCTAGTCTGGTGTAATGGCTCTGATCTGGGAGAACCGGGTTTGACTCTCCACTTCTCCACATGCAGCTGCTGGTGTGACCTTGGGTCAGTCACAAGTTCTCTCAGAGCCGTTCACTCAAGAGGTCTCTCAGCCCCACCTACCTTACAGGGTGTCTGTTGTGTGGGGAGGGGAAGAGAAAGGAGATTGTGAGCCACTCTGAGACTCCTTTGGGTAGTGAAGGGTGGGCTATAAAGCCAATCTCCTCCTCTTCCTCTTGCATTGTTCTTGACCCATGATATGGTTGCCAATCTCCAGGTGGGGCCTGGAATAGGGTTGCCATCCCCCAGGTGGAAACTGACAATCTCCCATCATCGTAATCGATCCCCGGATGACCAAGATCCGTTCCCCTGGAGAAAATGCCTGCATTGGAGGGTGGACTCTCTGCCATTATACTCTGCTGAGGCCCCTCCTCTCTTGAAGCCCCGCCCTCCCCAGGCTCAGCTCCCCGAATCTCCTGAGGGTCCACTCCCCAAATCTGCAGGTATTTCCCAATCCAGAGCTGGGAACCCTCACTTGGAGATCTCCCGGAATACAATTGATCTGAACATTTCCCCCCCAATTTCATTATATCTGTATCTATCTATCTATCTATCTATCTATCTATCTATCTCTATCCATCTCTGTCTATAATTTTACTTACTTCATTTATACCCTGCCTTTCTCACCAATGGGGACCGATGCTCCCTCTATGCTGTGAAGTCTTTTGAGCCAAAATTCTACTTTGTGAGCTACTGGCAGTAAAGCTGGGAGTGAGCGATTTGGCCACTGCATAAATTGGTTTGCTCTGGAGCCAAGGGTGTAGACTTTCCAATTTCCCGGGGGGGTTCTCACCAATGGGGACCGATGCTCCCTCTATGCTGTGAAGTCTTTTGAGCCAAAATTCTACTTTGTGAGCTACTGGCAGTAAAGCTGGGAGTGAGCGATTTGGCCACTGCATAAATTGGTTTGCTCTGGAGCCATCCTTCCTGAGCCAAGACAAAAAATGTGTCGGCCAGAGGCTAAAAAAACTGTGAGCTAGCTCACACTAACTCAGCTTAGAGGGAGCTCTGATGGAGACCAAAAGAGGCGTACACAGGGCTATTTTGGGGCAGGAACGCACAGGAACGGCATTCCGGCTGGCTCCCGAGTTGGCTACGCCCAGCAGGAACTCATTAGCATAACAGGCCACACCCAACAGCAGAAATTCATTAGGATTGGCTACATTAGGGGTGTGTGGCCTAACATGCAAAGGAGTTCCTGCTACAAAAAAAGGCCCTGGGTTTTGACCACAAACAAGGTAAACAGAATAAGAAGCGAAAGGTGGGTGTGGCTGGATGACCACACTTCTGGTAACATGGGGGTGCGGCCTAATGTGCTAATGAGCGGTGCTGTCAGGGGTGTGGCTTAATATGCTAATGAGTGTCTGTTGTTGGGTGTGGCCTATTATGCTAATGAGTTCCTGCTGGGCTTTTTCTACAAAAAGAGCCCTGGAACTTACATAATTCTCTTCACCTCTTTTTTATCTTCACAACAACCCTGAAAGCTAGGTTAGGCTGAGAACAAATGACCAGCTCAGGGCCAACCAATGAACTTCCACAGCAGACTGGGGATTCGAACCTGGTTCTCCCCGATCCTAGTCCAACACTCTATAACCACTCCCGCCCAGCAATCTCCCTCACTAGAAAATTCACAGGGGAATAACTTTGTTTTAAAAAGCAAGGAAGGCTGAAACTTTTAGAGATGGGCATCTGAGGGAAGTTGGTAACCCCCCACCCTGTGTCCTACAGCTCTGCATCTGAGACACATCACGTATTGGCAATCCAATCACAGATAAGGCAAATCCACATGAGATGTACCCAATTTATCTTCTGACTGACAAAGGCCTTTTTTTTTTTGCCTTGCATGCAATCCAGTAGAGATGAAGATAAGCAGAGAAGCCTAATATATCAGTGATCTCGCTGGGTTTTCTTGTAAATGTTAGCTTTTCTGTCAACTGGTGCCTCTCTGTGTTGACTAATACTGTCGCTGTCTCCTGCCTGGCACCGCTCGTGCACAGGGTAGATAACAATGTTATCTCTGATGGGGATCCATCGACAATATGCTGGTAAGACCCAGGAGAAATTAGATGCAGCTCTTCAAAGGGATCGCTTTTGCCACAACTGGTTAATGGTTAAAGAACGTCACAGGGAGAACCTCATGCAAAACGACCACATTCAATAAGATCAGTTCAGAGGGCAGCCATGTTGTTTTGCAGGAGAAGAGCTAGATTCGAGTCCAGGAGCATCTTAGACCCGTCCTGACCCGGTTAGCCCAATCCTGTCAGATCGTGGAAGCTAAGAAGGGTCAGTCCTCCATAGTACTTAGAACCATAGAATACAATCATAGACTCATAGCATTGGATCTCCAGGGTCATCTAGTCCAATCACATGCACAATGCAGGAAATTCACAAATACCCCCCCACAACCCCAGTGACCCCTATTCCATATTCAGAAGATGACAAAAAACCTCCAGGATCCCTGGAAACTGACCTGGAGAAAATTGCTTCCTGACCCAAAAGTGGTGATCGGCATTTCCCTGGTGTCTAAGAAAGGGCCACGAGAACTAAGCACCGAGGCAACCCTTCCTTCCCTCTCTTCTCATGATTTGCCTATGTTCACAGGATTAGCATTGCTGTCAGATGGCCATCTAGCCTCTGTTTGAAAACCTCCAAAGAAGGAGAGCCCACCACCTCCCGAGGAAGCCTGTTCCACTGAGGAACTGCTCTGTCAGGAAGTTCTTCCTAATGTTTAGCCGAAAACTCTTTCAATCTAATTTCGACCCGTTGGTTCTGGTCTGACCTTCTGGGGCAACAGAAAACAACTCTGCACCATCCTCTATAGGACAGCCCTTCAAGTACTTGAAGATGGTTATTATATCACCTTTCAGTCATCTCCTCTCCAGGCTAAACATACCCAGCTCCTTCAGCCTTTCCTCATAGGACTTGGTCTCCAGACCCCTCACCATCTTCGTTGTCCTCCTCTGGACAGGTTCCAGCTTGTCTGTATCCTTCTCAAATTGTGGTGAATTGAACTGAACACAATACTCTAAGTGAGGTCTAACCAAAGCAAAGTAAAGCAATACCATCACTTCGCGTGATCTGGACACTATAACTTCTGTTGATACAGCCCAAAATCACATTTGTCTTTTTAGCTACCGCATCACACTGCTGACTCGTCAGATCAGAGACCACCAAGGAAGTCCAGGGTCGCTTCGCAGAGGCAGGCAATGGCAAACCACCTCCACCTCTTGCCTTGAAAACCCTGTGGGATTGCCATAAGTCGGCTGTGACTTGACAGCCCTTTTCTACCACCAGCACCCTAGAGACCAACAAGATTTGGGGGGGTAGAAGCTTTCGAATGTCAAACCTCCCTTTGTCAGAATTCATTAACACAACCAGTGAATTCAGTAACAGATTCCAGCCAAGGTATTCCCCACCTCAGAGTTTAACAGGGACCTTGGATTCCTAACTCAGTATAAGTGCTAACACCTTGCAATACCCCAGCCCTTACGGATGCTGATTGAATCTGTTTCACGGTTTCATTTCATCCTGCATTAGATTTGTTGGTTGGGAGACTTTCACACCCACTCTGGGTATGAACAGGTTGCTTTTTCAACTGGATCTTGATCGGATATCCTGGCCTCTCTTTGTAATATTCCCCCCCACCACCATCTTCTGCTGAGTATTCAACCAAGTCTAATGGATCTACATTCCTATGCATCCGAGAAAGTGAGCTCTGATTTAGGAAAGCTCATGATGATACTAATATGACTAAACTGAGGCTGTTGTACTTTGGTCACTTTATGAGAGTGTAGTGTATTCAAAGCTGCCTTGAATGCATGATATGTTGTGAAACATCTGATTGAAAAGCTATGTTAAGCTTCGTCCTGGGCTAGGATCCAAATCCATCCAATCGTACTGCTAGCCCAGGAAGCACCTAGCCAATCACCTTACAGCAAGCTCCCTGAGCGGGAACGTCCGTGATTTGTCCTTATCCTTATCTGAACAACCGTATTGGTTGGTATTTGTACAGTGGGTGTGGCTACATTAGCCGGGAGAGTTTAAAAGCAGGACAACTGCAATGTATAAGCTGAACTGTTCTGTTCTGGCTATCAGATGTTGATCCGTGTTGGAGTTGTGTTCGAGTTGAAAAATAAAGTTGCGTTCTTGCTGAATCACTCTCCGACTTCTTTGTTAAGCGAGCGACTTAACAAAGAGTCACTAGATGAGACGATAATGCTAGGAAAAGTGGAAGCCAGCGGGAAGACCCAACATGAGATAGATAGACTCCATCAAGGAAGGCACGACCTCAAGCCCATAGCCGAGAATTTGTGGCTGGTGAGGCAAGTTATTTTTCTGGTGGGGCAGAAGTACTCAGTGCAGAAAGAAAAGCCATTTAGCCAATGGAAAGCTGTTGCCAGGATAGATCTCTAAATTGCAAGCGGTCAACCACTTTAGTTGACAGTTCTCAGCGGCTGCAAGTTAATCACTTCTGCCAGCCCTAAGCAGCAATTCTGAGAACAAGCCGGCAGGTGAGGGTGATGAAACCACCACTTAGGCAGAAAAACCTCTCTTAAAGGAGACCAGTTTCTTGACTATAGAAGGGATCCTAGCGGTCACCAATCCCCTTGCTCATAAGAACATAAGAGATGCCAATATTGGATCAGGCCAAAGGCCCATCCAGTCCAACACTCTGTATCACACAGTGGCCAGAAATACCAGTGCCATCAGGAGGTCCACCAGTGGGGCCAGGACATTAGAAGCCCTCCCACTGTTGACCCCCCCAAGCACCAAAATGACAGAGCATCACTTGCCCCAGAGTCCCTATCTATACCTTGTGGCTAAGTCAGAATGCTCAGTGTAAGAATTAGTCAAATACAGCACCCCCCCCTCTAGTTAAAGGAGCGCACGCCTTTAAAAAATGTTCGAAAATGATTGAAAAAAGCCTTTACAGGAGAAATTCATGTGGGGCTGTGCCTTTAAGAAAGGGGGCGAAGCCCCAAAAAGCCTCACCGTAGCTACAGGCCTGCATGGCCCTCAGTTTGCAAGACCTGAGCAAGGCCATTAACAACAGGACGTTTTGGAGGCCATTAATTCATAGGGTCGCCATAAGTGACTCTGTGGCACTTAACACATACGCACACAGGCTGATGTACGATCAAGATGGGAAGCTGTGTCAGTCAGTCTGTAACAGTAGAAAAGAGCAAGAGTCTGGTAGCACCGTAGAGACTAACAAAATCTGTGGCGGGGATGCACTTTTGTGAGTCACTGCTCACTTCTGTGACTCGCGAAAGCTCATGCCCTGCCACAAATGCGGTAGTCTTGAAGATGCCACCAGACTCTTGTCTAATGCTAAAGTAAATGTTGTTACTTTTTTACGGCGCCTCTTGATTCCTGTGTATTAAAAAACAGGAGCCCCGTGGCACCTGAAAGTCTAACGTATCTTTGTGAAGATAAACAGAGGAGATGTCGTCGTCAGCTGCTTTGGTTCCCCATGAGGGAGAAAAGGAAGAAATAAACAAACACGTTTTTGTGGGCTAGAGTCCAGTTCATCAAATAGCACGACAAACTGAACAGCTTATGCTAGAATAAAAGTGTGTCTTTGATGAAAGACTTGCCTCTCTTTTGATGTCAGAATCCAAAACAGCCCCTTCTCTAGATAGGGCTGCCAACCTCAAGGGGGGGCCTGGAGTTCACCTGGAGCTGCCACGGACCTTCAGACTACACAGAGCAGTTCCCCTGAACCTTGGAGAGTGGTTTCTACCGTACCAAGGGTTGTTGGGTCCCCCTGGCCTCTGATGGGGGATGGGGGAGGAGGGTTACCGTATCCTGGTTGGGAAACTCCTTGAAATGTGGGGGTGAACTGGGGAGGACAGGGACCTCAGTGGGGTACAGTGCCATAGAGCCCACCCTCCAAAGCCTCCATTTTCTCCAGGGGAACTGATCTTTGTAATCTGGAGATAAATTGTAATTCTGGAGTATCCCCAGGTCCCACCTGGAGGCTGGCATTCCTAATTGTACCACAGTCCCACACAGCTCCCTCCCCTCTCCAAATTCTGTCCACCTCACTGACCAGTCCAATGCTTCCTCTAAGCTGTGGAGTCTTGTGAGCAAGGATTCTACTTTGTGAGCGACTGGCATTAAAGGTGTGAGCGAGCGATTTGGCTACTGAGGCTGCTCCGGCGGGGAGGGCAGGGTCCAAATTAAATAAATAAATGAATACTGCATAAATTAGTTTGCTCTGGAGCCATCCTTCCTGAGCGAAGACAAAAATGGGTGAGCTGGAGAGAGCGAGTTTGGTGTCATGGTTAAGTGCGCGGACTCTAATCTGGGAGAACCAGGTTTGATTCCCCACGCCTCCACTTGCACCTGCTGGATGACCTTGGGCAAGCCGTAGTTCTGATAAGAGCTGTTCTTGAAAAAAAAAAGCAGTTTCTGTCAGAGCTCTCTCAGCCCCACCTACCTCACAGGGTGTCTGTGGTGGAAAGGGGTTTGTAAGCCGCTCTGAGACTCTCTTGGGTAGTGAAGGGTGGGGTATAAATCTAATCTCCTCCTCCTCTTCTAAAAAACTGCAAGCTGGCTCACACTAACTCAGCTTAGAGGGAACACTGCCGCCCACCCCCCAAATCTCTAACTATTTTCCAAGACGGAGCTGGCAAGCCACACTCTGGGCTTAGTTAATATGTGCAGTCTTCTCCCCCCTCCCCTTGCCCTTTCATTCCCAGGATTTCGCCCTGCAACTGACATACGATCTTTTTTGCTATTCCAGGCCCAAGGAAAGGGGGTTGCCAGCTATTTTGCAACTGTTGACTGCCCTCCTTCTGGAAGCCTGGTCACTCCTGTCGCCAGTGGACTTGCCCAACCCAGTTTCCTAGAAGGGGTAAACAAGTATCTTGAATCTGGGGAGGCGTACGCTTGTGCTGAAGTCAGAACAAGTTCCGGCCCCTGCCCCCTGCAGAGACAAAAAGGGTGGGATTCTCCGCCGTGTATTACTATTGCCAATTTGCAGGGGCAGAAAGGACCTGCTCAATTGCCCTTGCTCTGAATTCAGAGATCTTACCCAATGGCCCAGTTCTCAAACAGTTTTAAATTTCTCTGCATAGCCTTCAGGGAACCAGCCTTTAAATGAAAGCCAAGCTTCTGAGGATGCTTAATTCTGTATTCCAATACCAATTTTTGTGACTGCATGCCACAACAGCAGGGAAAAATATCCCTGCTGATCCTAGAAGCTATACAACTAAAGGAGGCCAGAAGGCTGCTCAAATAGGGATTCCAGCCTCCAGTTGGGACCTGGGTATCCCCCAGAATGACAGCTCATCTCCAAACTGCAGAGATCAGTTCCCCTAGAGAAAATGGCTGCTTTGCAGGGTGGACTCTGTGGCACTGTACCCCAATGAGGTCCCTGTCCTCCCCAGGCTCCATCCCCAAATCTCCAGGAGTTTCCCAATCTGGATCTAGATACTTCTCCCCATCCACTGCCGGTGGCCAGGAGCAACTTCTCCCCATCCACTGCCGGTGGCCAGAGCTTTGACCATGCGTCATATAACACACTGCAAAAAGCATCTGCAAAGAACATCTTCATGTAAGGGAATGAAGTCATACCCTGCAGGAGAAAGGCAATCCGCCACCCACCCACCCCCAGTCTCCCCTCACGCGGCAGAAACAGGGGGAACCTTCCTCTCCCTTCCCTGCTACAACCTGCCTATTGAAAAGAAACATATAGGTAAAATCATATAGATGATATCCTACTTTTCTTACTTAAGGTAGTATTTATTGTATTTGGTTATTCATAGTCCACCATCCTTGCTGAGATTCAAGGGGGATTACACAGTGTAAATTGCGTATAATCAGTGGGATGGGACATCCAGTGAACAGAACTATAGGGTTTGGACTGCAGGAATCTGAAAACAAGCAGAAACTTCACACAGAGCTGAAACGAAGCATGAGCTTTAAACATGATACGTTAAATAGTGTGGAAACTGCCTCGTCCGGAGCATTTTTACAGTGTGGCAATACAGTCGGAAAGGCCACAGTCCTGATCCCTTTACCAATGCAACTCCCCGACAATTTCATTACCGCGCAGTACAAAAAGCCCTCTTGAATAGTTCCACTTTGCATCACTTGCAGACCAAAATTTAACAAGCACCTTCTGTGAAAATGGGTGCTTGTTAAATTTTTGTCCGTCTTTGGATGATATTGGGAAATATGGATTTTGTTCCGTTGCCTCTTTGAGAAAGCGAAGAAGAAACGGAATTAAAGGTTGACAAGTCCGTCAGAGACTCCATTAGAACGTCCAGAAATCACCCCAAATTACTGAATTTGAAAGAACAAAGGATATATGACCACTTCAGAAGAAGAAGAGGAGGAGGAGATTGGATATATACCCCGCCCTTCACTACCCAAAGGTGTCTCAGAGCGGCTTACAAACTCCTTTCCCTTCCCCTCCTCACAACAGACACCCTGTGAGGCAGGTGGGGCTGAGAGAGCTCTGACAGAAACTGCTCTTTTTCAAGAACAGCTCTTATCAGAACTACGGCTTGCCCAAGGTCATCCAGCCAGGTGCAAGTGGAGGAGTGGGGAATCAAACCTGGTTCTCCCAGATTAGAGTCCACGCACCTAACCACTACACCAAACTAGCTCTTACTACAACACAAACACTTTAATCTTGGAAACACTTACAGGCATTTCCATTCATCATTAGAATGGACCCTTAATAGTGATAATGAATTCTTTATTGTGATTAAGATACGTACTGTTGTAGAGACATATGTACTATAACAAGAAAATATTGAAGTACTGAACTTTCCTTAGGTATAATTTCACAGTTCTTGTATTTTTTTTAATTATACCTTGTTCCTGTGGATCTGTCTGGATTATATAATCAACTGGAAGTTGGCAACCCTAGTACAGAACAGTTATCAATTGGAAAGAAACATATAGGTAAAATCATATAGATGATATCCTACTTTTCTTACTTAAGGTAGTATTTATTGTATTTGGTTATTCATAGTCCACCATCCTTGCTGAGATTCAAGGGGGATTACACAGTGTAAATTGCGTATAATCAGTGGGATGGGACATCCAGTGAACAGAACTATAGGGTTTGGACTGCAGGAATCTGAAAACAAGCAGAAACTTCACACAGAGCTGAAACGAAGCATGAGCTTTAAACATGATACGTTAAATAGTGTGGAAACTGCCTCGTCCGGAGCATTTTTACAGTGTGGCAATACAGTCGGAAAGGCCACAGTCCTGATCCCTTTACCAATGCAACTCCCTGACACTTTCATTACCGCGCAGTACAAAAAGCCCTCTTGAATAGTTCCACTTTGCATCGCTTGCAGACCAAAATTTAACAAGCACTATCTTTGGATGATATTGGGAAATATGGATTTTGTTCCGTTGCCTCTTTGAGAAATTTGAGAAGAAACGGAATTAAAGGTCGACAAGTCCGTCAGAGACTCCTTTAGAACGTCCAGAAATCACCCACAATTACTGAATTTTAAAGAACAAAGGACATATGACCACTTAAGAAGAAGAAGAAGAGGAGATTGGATATATACCCCGCCCTTCACTACCCAAAGGTGTCTCAGAGTGGCTTACAAACTCCTTTCCCTTCCCCTCCTCGCAACAGACACCCTGTGAGGCAGGTGGGGCTGAGAGAGCTCTGACAGAAACTGCTCTTTTTCAAGAACAGCTCTTATCAGAACTACGGCTTGCCCAAGGTCATCCAGCCAGGTGCAAGTGGAGGAGTGGGGAATCAAACCTGGTTCTCCCAGATTAGAGTCCACGCACTTAACCACTACACCAAACCAGCTCTTACTACAGCACAAGCACTATAATCTTGGAAAGAACACTTACAGGCATTTTCATTCATCATTAGAATGGACCCTTGATAGTGATAATGAATTCTTTATTGTGATTAAGATATGTACTGTTCTAGAGACATATGTACTATAACAAGAAAATATTGAAGTATTGGAACTTTCCTTAGCTATAATTTCACAGTTCTTGTATTTTTTTTAATTATACCTTGTTCCTGTGGATCTGTCTGGATTATATAATCAACTGGAAGTTGGCAACCCTAGTACAGAACAGTTATCAATTTTGCCCATTTGCAAGGCCCTGCTGGGATGAGCAAAGCTGTACTGGCAGAGCCCAGGGAGAGAGAGACCAAGGCCATAAAAGGCTTTGTATGTGACAGCGTTCCGTGTGCCTTGGTGTTTAGTCATGCCGGCCACATGACCACAGAAACGTCTTCGGACAGCGCTGGCTCTTCGGCTTTGAAACAGAGAAGAGCACCGCAACCCTAGAGTTGGACTCGACTGGCTTTCGAGCAAGGGAATGCTTACCTTTACCTTTTACTATGTGACAGTCAGTCCTTTGAACTGAGCCCTAGAATAGGTGAGCAACCAATGGAGTGACTGCAGAATGGGACTGCTATGCCCATTCCACCTAGCTCCTGATAACAACCTACTTGCAGTGTTTTGAACTATCGGGGGTCTCTTAATTGACTTCAAGGGATGGCCTATGTAGAGTGCATTACAGTAGTCTAGTCCCGATGTTACCATGGCATGGATCCAGGTAACCAAATTGGCTAAGTCAAGGTATGGGACCCACCTTGTGGGCTAGACTGGCTGTAGTTTACTATTGTTTTCTATGCCTTCTGAAGCCACCTGCATCCAGGTAGGGTTGCCAACCTACAGACGGGACCTGGAGATCACCAAGAAAATTGATCTCTAGACGAAAGAGATAAGTTGCCCTGGAGAAAATGGCTGGTTTGGAAGGTGGACTCTATGGCATTATAACCCTGCTGAGGTCCCACCCCTCATCAAACCTTGCCCTTCCCAGACTCTACACCCAAATCTCCAGGAAGCTCCCAACCTGGAGTTGGCATTCTCACATGCAGGCATGGAGCTGCCAGAACCTGCGTAGCTTCTGCAAACAGGCCACAGCACAAGTCTCCTGGCCAAACCTTGGCTCTACCTAGCGGCTGCATTTAGACAGCAACTGTCTGCAACAGGTATGAACACAGCTTGCCAAGCTTGCCTGATATTTCTGTTTCCTTCTGTTGCACGCAGAGCACAATCCAAGAATTTTTCATTTGATCAAGAGGCCATTCACCAAGATCTGCAAATGCAGGCTCCTCGGCAACTTGCGGGTTGTTTACCGTCCATGAATAAGGATTCTACACTGGGCTGAAACCAAAGTGGGGAACAAATTCAATTTGCCAAGGTACCTACGCTTGGACGTCAAAGCAGATTTGCACTTGATCAATCCACACATTCCAAATCAGGAATTCCAAATTAGGCACAGCGTGCAAAAGAAAGGGGGAAGGGAAGTGTGGTCCCGATCACACGAGCCGGATGATCCACCGCTGAAGGGAGGCAAATCAGAGCCGGAGCAAAAAGAACCACGGGAGTGCGATCCGACGTGCCTCCGCAGCTCCATGCTCCGGCAGCCGATCACACGGTGCACAGCAAACTGGCAGTAGCGCGGTTGTGCGCATGCTTGGGATGGGGAACGGCACCGGCTGTGACGGCCTACCGGCGCTTCCCCGTCCAGATACCTTCCGTTGGCCCGCATCATTTGGTAGGTACTGCTGTTTTGCTAGTACCTTTTTGATGCGCATTTGTGGGCCTAAGGGACAGATCGGGGATGGGTGCGCGCCGCTTCCCAGATGTTGCAGCGTGATCACGCCCGCTTGCTGTGCCCCCGATCCGTGCCTCTTACGGATCAAATCCTCCCGTGCGACCAGGACCTGTGTGAACACATCAAAGAAGCTGCATTTGTGCCCGTCACAGACAGGGCTTTGTTGTGTGCTGTCTGAATGGAGTTGACTCTGAACCAGAGTTCCCTCTAAGCTGAGTTCGTGCGAGCTAGCTCACAGCTTTTTAGCCTCCAGCTCACACATTTTTTGTCTTAGCTCAGGAAGGGATGGCTCCAGAGCAAACTAATTTATGCAGCAGCCGGATCACTGGCTCACAACTTTAATGCCAGTAGCTCACAGAGTAGGATTTTTGCTCACAAGACTCCACAGCTTAGAGGGAGCATTGCTCTGAACCAGTGGTTTTGGGTCACTTGGAAGCAGCAACTTCTCCTTTTAGGGGCTGTCTCTCCAGTCAGCCCCGTAAGGACATGAACTGAAGCTGCTTGTGTGACTTTTGTTGATCAGCAGCTAATAGCTACAGGAGCTACCTGCTCACATGCTAGTTCAGTGATTCAAACAACTGGCTCCAGTGAGCACATTGCACTTCTCTCTCTCTCTTTTTTAAACTTTTTATTAGATTTTCACACCTAATAAAACCAGACAATAAAGGGTAGGAAGGGTAAAGGGTAAGGGGTAAGACATATAGGGAAATTCCTTCTAATTTGTATTGTAGCTGTTACCAATGTTCCCTCTAAGCTACGGAGTCCTGTGAGCAAAAATGCTACTCTGTGAGCTACTGGCATTAAAGTTGTGAGCAAGCAATTTGGTTCCTGCATAAATTAGTTTGCTCTGGAGCCATCCCTTCCTGAGCTAAGAAAAAAATGTGTGAGCCAGAGGCTAAAAAACTGTGAGCTAGCTCACACAAACTCAGCTTAGGGGGAACACCGGCCGTTACAAGTTTCTACTTTTGTTTTCAAGTCTCTTTCTTTTGTATAATTACTAAAGTTGTTCTCAGTCAACTCCTTTCGCTGAGATTTCCACTCACGGATCCTGAAAAAAGAAATTAAGCTTTCCACAGTTCAAGCAAGAGATTTTGACATTTAAGTTCATTATTCTTGATCTTCAAGGTTTCTTTCTACCCATCCAATTATCTTTCCCATTCTGCTTAAGCACATTGCACCCCTCCATCAAAAACAGTGCGAGACTACATTGTGTCATGCAGCCAGAGAGATAAAGGATCAAGTGAAAAATTAAGACGGGTAGCCGTGTTAGTCTGTCTGCAGCAGCAGAAAAGAGCAGAAGTCCAGGAGCACCTTGTTGTTGTTTAGTCGCACAGTCGAGTCCGACTCTTCGCGACCCCATGGACCAGATCACACCAGGCCTTCCGGTCTTCTGCTGTCCTCTGAAGTTGGCTCAACTTCATGTTCGTTGCATCGATGGCACTGTCTAACCATCTCATCCTTTGCCGTCCCCGTCTTCTTTGACCTTCAATCCTCTTATGTTCTTATGTTCTTATGTTCTTCAGGTACTTCACAAAAGCTCATCCCCTACCAAAAAATGTGTGAGTCTTGAATCTGGCCTTCCAGGGAACAGTCAGGGTTGATTTCTTTTAGGATTGACTGATTTGATCTCCTTGCAGTCCAAGGGACTCTCACTAACAAAAATTCATGGCAGGGCAAGAGCTTTCGTGAGTCACTGCTCACTTCTTCAGGTACTTCACAAAAGCTTATCCCCTACCAAAAAATGTGTGAATCTTCAAGGTGCTAATGGACTCTTGCTCTTTTCTACTGCTAAGCAAGTGATAAGACAGATAACAGACCTTTGACCCAGACTGAAGGAAAGAAAGACCTCCTGAACAGGGCAATACCCTCTCTTCCTCCTTCCCATGGCAACACGAGTTCTGTTCACATGTTACAGCAAATTCATTTATCAGCTGCATGTATGCCCATACACCTGATTATAAGAAAGAGCCAACCCAACACACGTTCACTTTACATAGAAGAAGAGAAGAGATTGGATTTATACCCCGCCCTTCACTACCCAAAGGTGTCTCAGAGCGGCTTACAAACTCTTCTCCCTTCCCCTCCCCACAACAGACACCCTGTGAGGTAGCTGAGGCTGAGAGAGCTCTTGACAGAAACTGCTCTTTTTCAAGGGCAGCTCTTATCAGAACTATGGCTTGCCCAAGGTCATCCAGCCAAGTGCAAGTGGAGGAGTGGGGAATCAAACCCGGTTCTCCCACATTAGAGTCCGCGCACTTAACCACTACACCAAACGAAACCAGGGACCAGTACCTGGATCAACATGTGGCTTAAATTATACATTCAGCTGTATAAGTGTTGAATGTCACATGAGAATTACTCAACACATGTATAAAGAATAATCAAGTGTGATCTGCGCATGGATCCCCCAAGTGTTCACTGTAATCTGTGAGGATTCTATTTTATGTTTTGTACATACTACGCATGAATCTGCCTTATAAAGAATCAGACCCTTGGTTCATCAAGGTCAGTACTGTCAACTCGGACTGACAGCAGCTCTCCAGAGTCTGAGGCTGAGGTCTTTCCCATCACCTGCTGCCTGGTCCTTTTAACTGGAGATGCCGGGGATTGAACCTGGGACCTTCTGCATACCTAGCAGATGCTCCACCATGGAATCACACAACCTCCCCCAAGTGTGTCTGATGCTGCACATCTGGTCTGCTCTTTCTCCCTCCCATCCCATAACATTTTCCCATTTCCCTATACCTATTTTCAACACAATGCTGAAACCTGTCGGTACATTCTCATCCTTCAGCCTTTTACTTGCGCTGCTTCCGCTGCAAAACCCATGCTGAATCACCACAATTTTAAATGGGGGAAAAAGATGAGCCTGTGACTCATCTCAAGCCCTGGGGACACAGGGCGGACTGTAATTAAAGGAAGTAAATCTGCCCGTCCTTCGGCAATACTTGTCTGTTTGGGAATGCCCATAAAGTGCCTCTGAATTCAAAGGAACTAGCGGCAACGTTTCCCCCGTTGTTCTCTGTTAAAATGAAGTCCCCACCGGGGCCAGTTCACACATGCTTGCTGTTCCTCACCTGAGGATTACCACACGGTGAGCAAGTCAGGCATCAGTCTCCGAAACTTCCATACCAAGCAGTAAGCACAATGTTCCTCAAGGGAATCCATTCACACATCCAGGGGAGAGTCGGTGACTAGTCTAAAGGGAAGGAAACCTGCCCTATGCTTCCAGCCACCAGCAGATGTTCTCTGGAAATCATCAACACCTGAGCAGTCCAAGGCAACAAAGTCCCACCAGCACTTACTGAGAGCAACATCTGGGGCCAAAGTCTCTCCGCTTTCCACGAACGAGACCCAAAAAACCTGGACAATTGCTAGCTCTGTGGGGTGAAAGGGCATGGGGCATGGTGGCCCAGTGGGTCAGGGATTAAACACCATGGTGAGCCAGGTGGACAAACAATGCTTCTCCCAGGACAACCTGGGGGCAAGGAGAATGGGGGGGGGGAAGGAAGCCAGGCCCCATGGATAAAAAACAAAGTCACCTTGACCAAGGAAGGTACCTTATTAACCCTTCCCCAGGCGACCTCGTCACTTTAGGCAAAATGCATTGACGGCAGTGGCATCGGGATTAGGGATATGCATTTCAAAATTAATTTAAAAATCAGGTTAAATCCTCTCTTCTTTTATATTCTGCATCTCACTAAGAAAACTTACAACAATTAGCATTCTCACTTGCACAAGGAAAGGAAGCAAGGGGGCAGTGAAGAGAGAAAGTGACTCAACAGATGATCTAAATGACAGGGGCGTCTTCCAACCAGAAGAGTTAGCAGATTTTCCCACTGAAGAGGATAGTCCTAATTTGTGTTTATATGCACAGATTTTCCACTTTCAACGAGTGCTTTATCGGCTTGGAGAGGACTTACTTTATTATATAAACAGCGGGGTTCTGTTTGTTATCTATTTCATTCTTTATTCTGCATCTATACCCGCTACGGCAAATGTTTGCCCGGCACTCTCTGAAGGAAGATCATCCTCTGACTCTGTGTGATTCAGTTTCTTGAAGACAAGGATGTGATCTGCCGTTATGCTAAGGGTCACCCATTTGCTAAATTCGGCATCATTCTCTTTGACACCTTCCCGGGAAGCGATGAGGCGGAACAGAACAAGCGCTCACCACTTGTCAACGTTGCCTCGAGGGGCTTTGCCGGGAAATGAGTGAAAAGGCGAGGTGAGCGGGGAACCTCACAGTGGTGCAATTCTTCATTTTTCTCTGTGGCTCTGCCATGAAGGTTCACATTCCGCACAGAAAAGCTACCTCGCTCCCAGATTACCAGCGATCCTCTGAGTGAGTTTCACACTCCCCCCCCACATCTTATTATATGTATATGGGGTGTATATGGGGGCAACCACATTCCTATCTTAAGAACTCCCACACCCACATTGGCCTTTTCTTTTCCTTTGTTCCATTCGAGCAAAAGGAAGGGGCAATTCAGGACAAGGATTTAAGGTATTTGCTTAGCGATGATACGCGGCTTTCATTTGGAAGGGAAAGGCATCTCGGCTTGTCACTTTTTAGTTTTCCACGCAGCTGGGGTGACGTTGTCAGAGACTGCACCTAAGGGACGTGGGAAGGGATCCTGCCAGGAAGCCATCTCCTTACCTTCATTGGTGCCAGTTTCAGGAAATGGGTTTGCAATAGGGACAAGTTGGTTGCCGGAAGTATCACCAGGTTGCAGCTGACTCGTGGTGACCCCATAGGGTTTTGAAGGCAAGAGGAAAAAGGTTTGCCATCGCCTGTAACTCTGGGTAGCAACTTTGGACTTCCTTGATAGTCTCCTGTCCAAGAAGCTAGCTTGGTGTAGTGGTTAGGAGCACGGACTCTAACCTGGGAGAACCAGGGCTGATTCCCCACTCCTCCTCCACATGCAGCTGCTGGAGTGACCTTGGGTCAGTTACAAGTTCTTTCAGAGCTGTTCTCTGAAGGGCAGTTCTTGAGAGAGCTCTCTCAGCCCCACCTACCTCACAGGGTGTCTGTTGCAGGGAGGGGAAGGGAAAGGAGATTGAAGGGCTGGGTATACATCCAATCTCTTCGAACCAGAACTAACCCCACTTACTTTCTATGATTGGAGGAGACTGGACTAGTCTGGGCTACCCAGGTCAGGGCAGAGATGCTTTGCCATTGCCACCGCAACACTGAACTTCCGTGATGGTTTCCCATCCAAGTACTAACCAGGGTTGACCCTGCTTAGCTTCCTAGATGGGGCTACCCTGGGCCATGCAGGTCAAGTCAAGAGCAGGTACCCTGTCTCTTAAGATCCTGTGATCCCAAGGAGATGCAGTAGGGGATCGTGCCCCCTAGAGAGGATTTCCCCCAGTTATCTTAGAGCCAGCATCATTTCTGCCGTCTCAGGAAACTGTTTGGACTATCCATTGGTCTGGCTAGACCCTGCTTGCTCCCTACGATATGGACACATCCCCCGATTTCCTACCATCTGCATGTCAATCCTGCCCCTCTTGCTCCCTACGATATGGACACATCCCCCAAACTTCAGCTCTTGATCTCCTACCATCTGCACGTCAATCCTGCCCCTCCCCAGCTCTTGCGCGCACACTTCCTTGTACAGAACCCAAGCCAGCGGCTAAGCATGGCAACCAGCAATCCTGGATATTTAGCACGAGCAGGGAGTTAGGCACACACAAACACGTGAGGCTCCATTATACTGAGTCAGACCACTGAGGTCAGTATCGTCTACTCAGACCGGCAGTGGCTCTTCAGGGTGTTTCCCATCACCTATGTTACCTGATCCTTTTAAACGGGAGATGGCAGGGATTGAACCTGGGACCTTCTGCACTGTGGAAGAGACATAGCTTCCGAGCCAAGACCGAGTTGCCAACTAGGGGGGAAAAACCTTCCTGGCTAGGGCTACCAGCCCCCAGGTCTCAGTGGGGGTCCCCCCACTTTTGAGGGCTTCAATCCGCTGCTGGACAGCCCCACTCTCAAACAGAGATGGTGCATGGTGATGCTCTGGCTTTTGGGCAAACCCTATGGTTCTGAAGGCAACAAATCCATAGAACCCCAGAACCAGAGCATCGTGTGCAATGTCACTGGCATGATGACAGCACTTCCCCTGGAAGGATCCCCAAATCCCCCCACCGTGGCCGCGGCGAGAGGACCTGACAACCGTTTTCCTGGGCTGCACTTGTGACTTTAAAGAGCAGCCTACTTTGAAGAAATCAGCAGACGACTCTTTTCATGCCACAGAGATGAAGCTTCATGGCTTGCCAGCAATCAAGCTGCGGGCAGAAGCACAAGCCAGTTGGCAACCCCGAATCTAAGACAGGACAAGAAAAGGCAGACAACAGAGCAGTTCTGTTTAAAAGTAGTGAAGCTGGGGAGAGCAGAGGGGGATTTTCAAATATTATTTCCCATGCAGAACCTGCAGACTCCCTGTGCCGTGTCCAAGTACCCCTCCACACAAATAACATCATTCTGCACAGTTTTTCAGGCGCTGTACTCCCAGTGGTTGATTCCCAGCCTCCTGAGACAGTCCTTCCCACCCCCTCCCCCACGTCTTCTCCCTTACCCATCCCTCCTTGCTCCTAAGACCCAAATAGGAGAGGTTACGGCCAATGCTCCCTCTAAGCTTTGGAGTCTTGTGAGCAGAAATTCTCCTTTGTGAGCTCCTGGCATTAACGTTGTGAGTGAGCGATTGGGCTGCTGCATAAATTAGTTTGCTCTGGAGCCATCCTTCCTGAGCGAAGACAAAAATGTGTGAGCCGGAGGCTAAAACCCTGTGAGCTAGCTCACACTAACTCAGCTTAGAGGGGAACACTGGTTACGGCAGCATGTCTCAAACCACTCGGGAATACCCAGCTAGGGTTGCCAACTTTTAACACACACACACACACACACACACACACACACACCGGTAGTCGTGCCTCTAAGAAAAGCACAATCCGCAGGCTTTAGCAATGGACTGACACTGATCTCTCCCTACTGTAAAAAGCGTCCCTTGCTGGTTTCGGCAGATCAAAGTGCCGTTCAGAGCAGCAGCAGGCCAGGCTGGGAGTTTCCCCTTTTGTCAAGCCTGATACTAAACGGTCCCATTCCTGCCTTTGTGCCTATCTTTCTTCTCCCTGGGAGGTTAAAAGGGAGGGCTCTACTGGTAGCAGGAGCTCCTTTGCATATTAGGCCACACACCCCTAGTGTAGCCAATCCTCCAAGAGCTTACAGTAGCCCCAGTAAGAAGAGCCACGGGATTTTCAAGACAAGACAGCATCAGAGGTGGTCTGCCATTGCCTGCCTCCACATAGCAAACCTGGATTTTCTTGGTGGTCTCCCATCCAAGGACTAACCAGCGTTGACCCTACTTAGCTTTCAAGATCCGGCAAGATCAGGCTAGCCTGGGGCCATCCAGGTTAGGGCCATTCTCTTCTACCACCAGGCCCGGAGCTACAGTGGGGCATCTCGGGTCCCGCCCCCCCCCGACTTACCGCCAAGACCCCCTGACTTCCCATCCAGCCCAGGTGCTCCCTGGGGGTTGTATGTGGGGGGCGGGGTGCCCCCTGACTTATTTAAAGGCCCCCCAAATTAAAAAAATCCTGGCTGCGGGCCTGTCTACCGCATGTCAAATTCACCAAGAAACATCAACCTCTCCTGTCTCCATTCTCACAGCCGAAAAGAGCAAGAGTCCAGGAGCACCTTAAAGACTAACGAAACATGTGGCAGTGACTCAAGGAAGCTCCTCCCCTGCCACATGTTTTGTTAAGTCTTTCAGGTGCTCTTGGATTCCTGCTCTTTTCTGCTGCTACAGACAGACCAACACGGCGACCCGGCTTGATCTGTCTCCATTCTCACAGTCACTAAAGATAATCCCAGTAACCATTTTACCTGTTACCATGCACCCGTGATATGCAGTCCTCCCAACGGTTTAGCACCATTTAGCCTGCACGATAATGCATACCGTAGCTAGTTTCACGGGGCTTCACTGGCATCCCATAGAACTACAGAAAGGATAAGTAACAAAAGTATTGTATCCAGGGGTCATTTTGTAGAAAAAGAGGTGCAGGAGCTCATTAGCATAGCTCATTTGCATATGCCACACCCCCTGACATCACCGGAAGTGTGTCAGAAGGCAACACCCACCGCTCAGGCTCCACTGGACTGTTTTGAATTGCTAGCTATTGGGGGGGGATGTGCAGATCTGCCCTCAAAGAGGAGGGAGAGCTTACACCTGAAGGCAGGCCAGGGCGGGGGGGATCTGCAACTTACCTTCCTGTGCGCTGCCGCAGGAAATGACCCCTGATTGTATCCCCAAAACATCTTAAGGGCTGCGATCACACACACGAAATAATCCGCTTTCAAACTGGATTTTTACTGTGTGAACTGACAAAATCCAGTTTGAAAGTGGATTATTGAGTGTGTGTGATCGCAGCCCTTATTTACTTTCCCAAATGGGGACTCAAAGTGGATTAAAATATTGGCCCCTTCTCCATTTTTACCATCACAACAACCCTGTGAGGATCTCCCAGAGCCTAGAGCGATACTCTAACCACTACAGCCCATTGCTACAACAGATCAGAAACCCACCCCTGTGACAGATCCTTACAACCCAGGTTCCACCACCCCTTTCTACCGATAAATTGCCAACTGATTGGGGGGGGGGGCTGCCTTGCACCTGTACCCCTAATGGCCATTTAATCTACAGATATAAGCATGACCACTGACCAGGATCTGCCAATAAAGCATCTGTTAAAAGCACAGCAGGAGGGGACAGCAAAAAAGTTGGCAATCTGAGGCTCAACACAGAAAAGTAAACAGATCAAGTTAAGGTTACCAAAGCTCATCTGTTCCCACGTGGTACACGGTGATCCAATTCCCTGCGGAAATTATATTACACACACACACACCGGTCTTTAAAGATTGGCTACATTTTTTGAGTAGTTTAGATACTGATGTATGGACTGAGTTTCCCCCTTCTCTTCCTATTTCGTATAGCTATATGTGGCTGAACCATATTTTAAACTGTACCTTTCCTCTGTATTGAGCTTGATTTTGCTATGGACCTCGCTGTGCGAGGGCACGTTCTGCGGATAATTGCCTTTGCTCTGTGATTTCATATTACGGAATGTGCAAACAGTGAATGTATTAATAAGATACAAGAGAATTTAAAATAAAATAATTGAAAGATGTACAGAAGAGTAAACAGTTCCTGCAGCTTTAAATAGTAGAAGAGGTGGGGATGCAGGAGTTATAGAGGGCACTCGAACCCAGCCCTCTTCCACACCTGCTCTCTGTGGAATCCCAGTACACTCCCCAAATCCTGCAGCTCCAACACCTCCAAGTCCAAACCAAGAACATGCCCCATTTCCCCGACAGAACAGAAATTACTCAACTGACCTCTTTCCATCCTAGAACACTTCATGGCAGGGCAGTCTCCTAAAAATAACTTTGCCTGCCTCTCGACAGCACGATTCCGCGCTGGCTTTTCAAACTGGGCCGAATGAAGCCTTGGCCGAAGCAGCCACTCCCAGCACCCAACTTCTGGTCACCAGCACCCCCATTTCACAATGCAGAGCTTAAACAATGGGGCACTCCCCAAATGTCACAAAAACACCCCCCACACACACACACACACACAAACACAATGAACAGCTGCACTGGGGCATCTTCTAGGTCACGCTGACCTCCCAGATTTCCAAAGGGACATCCCTCCCACTGGGTCCCCAGATCGCATCCACGGCCAACGCCACAATGGGCAAGGCTCCCCAAAGCGCATCAGGCGCACCCACCCCAATTCTGCCCCCCCCCCGGCTTTGTACAGCTGAATCCAGCCCCTGCCCGGTTGTAACACAATATCGCCCAGCAGCACCCCTTGCCAGCGGATTGAAGGGCGGTGGAGAAGGCGCCGCAAGAGGAGGAGGGGCTTTTCTGGGGGGACCCCCTGGGTGCTTGGAGTTCCTATCCTTTATGGCGCTGGAGTCACAGGAGTCGAGAGAGAAATCTCGGTCTCCTTTGCTTCCTCCACGAAAGAGTGGGTGGGATGT
>NW_015175432.1:265370-266026 GCF_001447785.1 Gekko japonicus
GTGCGGGGGGGGGGGGGGAGAATTCGGGGCCGCGCTCTTCCTAGAACGGGAGGTCCTGGGGCTCAAGCCCGCCTGAGACCACAATGCTCCGCAATGCCGGGGATTAAGCTCTAGATGCGCGATCCTAAGCGGCAAGTCTTCTGTACATGCTCAGAAACTGTTCGCCCGCTGAAATGGGGGGGGCTCCCTTCTAGGTCAGCCAGCTTGAGAGAAAGAGGGGCGAGAGCGCTTCTTCGGAATAACGGTCCAAGGGGAAGAAGCTCAACCCTGGAACCACACAGGCTCCGGGGATGAGCCCCCCGGCGGGGTCTCCAACTCCGAGGCAGGGTTCCCCAACACAGCTCCCGCGGGCGCCACTGCTGCTGCCGCCGCCGCCACCCACCTGCTCCGCCGCCCCTTCGCCCAGGTGGCTCCGACCGCTCTGAGCGCGCCCCGCCGCTCTCCTTCCCAGCCCGTCGGCCCCCGCTCCGCCCCCTCCCGGCCAGCGCCGCCGCCATTGGCTGCCTCGCCTTTCCTCCCACCTCCGCCGACACACTCACGCACAAAACTGGGGGCGACGGTGCCCCGCGTCCCAGTAGAGACGCCCAGCGAAGAAGGGCGCACAGACTCCCCGCTCGCCGATATTCTCTCGGACCGTTTGGAACCGGTCGCTCTCA
>NW_015175432.1:266080-274774 GCF_001447785.1 Gekko japonicus
TGAGTAGGTTTTTATTTAAACATTCACTTTTATTTGTACCTTGCCTTTCACCCCAATGGCCACCCAAGGCAGTTTCCATTGTTCTCCTCTCCTCTATTTTATCCCTACAACAACCCTGTGAGGTAGGTTTGGCTGAGAGAGTGTGACTGGCCCAAGGTCACCCAGTGAGCTTCCTTGGCAGAGTGGGGATTCAAACCCCAGCTGGTCTCCGGATGAAAGAGATCAGTTCCCCTAGAGAAAAATTGTTATTTTGAAAGTGGGTCTCTATGGAATGATTTCCTGCTCAAGTCCTTCCCCTCCCCAAACCCCACTACCCCCAGGCTCCACCCCCAAAATCTCCAGGAATGTTCCATCCCAGAGCTGGCAACCCTACCCCAGAGAGTAAGGTAAAGGTTCCCTTGCTCAAAAACCAGTCAAATCTGACTCTAGGGTTGCAGTGCTCATCTATGTTTCAAAGCCGAAGAGCCAGCGCTGTCCGAAGACGTTTTCCGTGGTCTTGTGGCCGGCATGACTAAACACCAAGGCGCACGGACCGCTGTTACCTTCCCACCGAAGTGGTACCTATTTATCTACTTGCAATTTCTTGCTTTCGAACTGCTAGGTTGGTGCTAATGGATGAATTGACATGTTCACACTGCTGGTACCATAACCATTGTCTCAGCTGCCCTCAAATCGGTCCCATTTTGGGGAGGGGCGTAGTGCTTGCTGAAAGACAAAGATCAGCGGTGACGAGTTCTAGCCATTTGTTTTCATGTAATCTGATGACTGAATGTGTTGGTGGATCACAGCGATTGATCGTTGTTGAATAGGTACACAGACTGTAGAGATTAGGAAGTGGGAGAGAGACACGAGCCCAGAATGTGGTCAGAAACCAGCAGGAGCTGTGTGGATGATCTCTTTCCGTCTAATATTCTGTTGGTGTAGGGATTTGACAATCCAAGTCTAGTTTCCAGGATGGCTAATAATCAGCAAGAAGCAAAATTCCACTGAAACAAGGAACAACATTTCACTCTTTCAAAAAAATCTTTCCCTGAAACATCCCCGTGTATTTTCAGTTGCTTGTAGCAGTAGAAAAGAGCAAGAGTCCAGTAGCACCTTAGGTAAAGGTAAAGGTTCCCTTGCTCGAAAGCCAGTCGAATCCGACTCTAGGGTTGCGGTGCTCATCTCCGTTTCAAAGCCGAAGAGCCAGCGCTGTCCGAAGACATTTCTGTGGTCATATGGCTGGCATGACTAAACACCAAGATTCACGGCACGCTGTTACCTTCCCACCGAAGCAGTACCTATTTATCTACTTGCAATTTCTGGCTTCTGAACTGCTAGGTTGGCAGGAGCTGGAACTAGAGACGGAAGCTCACTCCGTCATGCGGCACACCCGGGTCTCGAACTGCTGAACTACCGACCTTCCACAGCCTGCAGTTCAGCGTCTTAACCACTTGAGCCACCGCAGCTCCAGTAGTAGCACCTTAATGACTAACAAATTTTGTGGCAGGGGATGAGCTTTCGTGAGATGTGTCAAAAATTTTGTTAGTCCATAAGGTGCCACTGGACTCTTGCTCTTTTCTACTGCTACAGACAGACGGCTACCCATCTAGATCTATCTCCATGGAAGGCATGTACATTTAGCTGTACAGCACAGAAATCTATCAACCTTGGGAAGGATGAGATTAATCTGAAATGGGGTGTTGGAGGAGAGTATTATGGATACCATGGACCACCAAAAAGACAAATAAGGGGGGTTTATATCAAATCAAGCCTAAATTCTCCCTAGATGCTAAAATGACTTAAACTGAGGCTATCATACTTTGGTCAAATTATGAAGAAGAGTTGGTTTTTATATCCTGCTTTTCTCTATCTTCTTCTTGTTCAGTCGCACAGTCGAGTCCGACGCTTTGCGACCCCATGGACCAGCTCCCGCCAGGCCCTCCTGTCTTCCGCCGTCCTCTGAAGTATGCTCAGTTTCATGTTCGTTGCATCTATGACATTGTCTAACCATCTTCTCTATCTTAAGGAGTCTCAAAGTGGCTTCAATTGCCTTCCCTTCCTCTCCCCACAACAGGCACCTTGTGAGGTAGGTGGGGCTGAGAGAGTTCTGAGAGAACTGTGAGTGGCCCAAGGTCACCCAGCAGGCCTCAAGTGTTTCAAAGTGGCTTACAGGCATCTTGTGAGGTAGGTGGGGCTGAGAGAGTTCTGAGAGAACTGTGACTGGCCCAGGGTCACCCAGCAGGCCTCAAGTGTTTCAGAGTGGCTTACAGGCACCTTGTGAGGCAGGTGGGGCTGAGAGAGTTCTGAGAGAACTGTGAGTGGCCCAGGGTCACCCAGCAGGCCTCAAGTGTTTCAAAGTGGCTTACAGGCACCTTGTGAGGTAGGAGGGGGCTGAGAGAGTTCTGAGAGAACTGTGACTGGCCCAAGGTCACCCAGCAGGCTTCACATGGAGGAGGAGTGGGGAATCAAACCCGGTTCTCCAGATTAGTGCCTGCTGCTTTTAACCACTACTCCATGCTGCCTTATGAGAAGACAAGAGTCACTGGGAAAGACAATAATGACAGGGAAAGTGGAAGGCAGCAGGAAAAGAGGAAGACCCAACATGAGATGGATGGACTCAGTCAAGGAAGCCCCAAGGGCCCTCCGTTTGCATAACCTGAGCAAGGCTGTTAATGATACGACGTTTTGGAGGACATTAATTCATGGGGTGGCCGTGGCTTGGAGCTACTTGGTGGCGCCTGACACACACACGCACGCACAAACCGCCTTGAGTTGCACAAGGTAGAAAGACAGCTAAGAATGTTTTTAAGTAAATAAAAGCGGGGCGGAGGGAGGAATTCAGCTTCCCATTTTGTCGTTTAAAAGCTGGCTCGGTTTGACCTTTAACCATGACAAAGGAGTGGGTGCAGCATCTGAAGTTATTTTGAAAAAGAAAGATGTACATAGGGCACCTTCGCACACACACTGAATACTGCACTTTGAATCCACTTTCGGTGCACTTTGCAAATGGATTTTACTGTGTGAAATGGCAAAATCCACTTGAAAATGGTCGGCAAAGTGGACTGAAACTGGATTATTTAGCCTGTGTGAAAGCACTAGAGAGCCCTTCTATATAAGACTAAAGGTCTGCCTAGGCTGGTATCCTCTTCCTCAAAGTGGCCAAACAGATGCCCTAAAAGGCCCACAAAGCACAGCATAGAGGCCCAAGACTCCTACCATTATTTTTTAAGTTATTTTACTAAGTTTACAATCTGCCTTTCTCATTGAGACTCAAGGTAGAGTTCACAGTGTAAGCTGATAAAATCAGTACAGTACAAGCAATATAGTAGGGCTAGGGTTGGGGCCATGGTGGCTCAGAGGTTAAGACGCTGAGCTGCAGACCGGAAGGTCTGTAGTTCGGCAGTTCGAGACAGAGTGAGTTCCCATCTCTGGCCCCAGCTCCTGCCAACCTAGAAGTTCGAAAGCAAGAAATTGCAAGTAGATAAATAGGTACCACTTTGGTGGGAAGGTAACAGCATTCTGTGTGCCTCGGTGTTTAGTCTTGCTGGCCACATGACCACGGAAATGTCTTCGGACAGCGCTGGCTCTTTGGCTCAGAAATGGAGGTGAGCACCGCCTCCTAGAGTTGGATTCGACTGGCTTTTGAGCAAGGGAAAGCTTCACCTAGGGCTAGGGTTACAGAAATCTGGAACGAACATAGGCTATTAGACATTATTCAGAATGCAACTAACAATGTATTACATCAGTAGAAAATAATGCATTGATAGCAGGATGATACAGCAAAATATACACTTTCCACTGCCACCTGTCTTCGGAAGAAGGGGTGTCAATTTTTTGCCAATTTCCCCCTCCCATGTTGCCCCTATACTGTTCCTGAGAGTCTGCCGAACACCTAGAACAAAATTTCGGGGAGCGGTGTCAATAGGCTACAGGAGGAGAGAATGGGAAACTCCTGCTTGAAGACATCTGCTGGTACAAGCAAATCTTGTTGGGCACGAGCCAGTGATAATAAATATGTTTTTAAAAAATTGAAAGAACCACTAACAATTTCACAGAAAATGCAGCAATCACAATTACCATGGAGAATCCGAGACTGAGAACTGTATCTCCCTCTGACATCTGAGGCTGAGAATTGTATCTCCCTCGGACAAAATATCACAGGGAATTAGGATATTCCTACAAAAGGAGATTGGAGGGGAGGCATGTGATGAGCCAGTTTTGCTAAGTCCAATTTGGAACAGAGTTGGGGGGAAATTGCCCATCACTGATGTCTGTGTATGGCCAGGCTGGAGTCACCGAAAATGGAATTAGATAAAGGAACCATACCTGTAAGTAGTTCTGTACGGGGAAATGTGAACTGTATCAGTTATAAATACCCAAGAATGGCTGCTTTTACATTTTAATTTTTAGGTCATGTTTTTGGACCTTTGGTGCACCTGATCCCAATCACTTCTTAAGTACAAGACAACAGCTTCAAATGAGTTTTGCGGGAGAAAGTAAATTGGTTGGGGCAAAGCTTGCACCAGAAACTACAATAACTAAAGGGAAGGTCAGCTGGGATCTTAAATCCCCACTCTACCACAGGAGCTGGCTGGGCTAGTTACACTCTCAGACTAACCTACCTCACAGGGTTGTTGTGAGGATAAAATGGAAAGGAGAATCTGCTTTGGGTCCCCGGTTTGGAGAAAGAGGGGGTTGCCTTCAAGTCCCAGCCAACTTATGGTGACTCCATAGAGTTTTCAGGGCAAGAGATGTTCAGAGGTGGTTTACCATTGCCTCTCTCTACATTACGACCCTGGTATTCCTCAGTGGTCTCCCATCCAAACATTGACCTGGGCTGACCCCCTGCTTAGCTTCTGAGATCTGTCAAGATCAGGCTAGCCTGGGATATCCAGGTCAGGGAGGTGAGGAGAAGAGCAGGGTATAAATGAATAAAATACAAAATACAATCAATATAATAATGTCTGCAGCCTGGGAACTGAAGGCAACATGTGCGGGGTGACAGGAAGCCTCTCATCCAAGCACCCACCAAATCTGTTTAACTTAAGGAAGCGGCTGCCCCATATGCCTCCCAAGCGAATCCTGTTCAACTCTATGGAAAAGATTGGAATGAAAAATGAGAGCCAGGTTGGTGTAGTGGTGGGAGTGCTGGTCTAGGACCTGGGTTCGAGTCCCGCTCTGCCTTGAACCTTGCTGGGTGACCTAGGGCTCTCTTATCCTGAACTACCTCACAGGATTGTCGCGGAGATACCACCAGTTTGGGGGAGCCATGCCACGCAGAGCTCTTGGGAAGAAATCTAGGATCGATATGCATAGACAGGAAATGTGCTTTTGACTAAAAAAAATGCCGGATCCTGAATTCTGCGTGAATCCCACGCCATAAAGAGAGCTCCGTGGTTAGCGAGGTTGGGGCTCTGTTGTTCCCACACGAACTTTGGAACTGTCATGATGCATCTTTAGCGTCAGTCAGTTTCATCCTAGAACCTTCCCTGTGGCCTGCCTCTCCCCTCCCTGAGCAGAATTGCCTGGCTTTCTATAAATGTCAGATCAAATGATGACTCGAGGCCTATTAGGTTTTCTTTTTTTCCAGTTGTTTTTCACTTAATCTTGTATGTTCCTTCTTGTAATTCCCACTGTTACGTAATTACTTTTATTGTTCGTCACTTTTCTAGTCCTGTTTCGAAATTATGTACTAAACTACATTAAAAAAAAGAAAACGCCGGATGACTGAAATGTAATTGTAAACCTACCACTCTTTGTGCCCTGCGAAAGAACAGGTACAAGTGTCTCGAGAACAACCTGCCTTGTTTTTTCAGAACGCAGGTGAGATGCTCTAAAACATTTTAAGTGAGAGGCATGAAATTGGTCCCGGCTGCTGTCTTCTGCTAGCTCTCGACAGAGTTAAATTTCAGAGGAATTTCACATTACCCTTTTTAACCCGTTTTGAAGCCGTTTTTGATCCGTCATGGAGTAAACAGGTATAGGGCTGCCATTTCACACATAGCTTTCCCCTTTCAGTAAAGAGCTGGATCTGAAGCGGTTTGCCATTTCAGAGTGCACCGCTTTTTCCCTGCCATTTTTCGCCCGCATGGGCGATCTTTGGCTTTTTTTTTTTTGAACGTTCGCTTTATAGCGCTACAGCACTATAACAAAACACTCCAGGCATTCCAATGGCGTTGATAAGATGCTGTTCTGTTATCTCTCCTTATATATAATTGAATAGTGGGTGCCAAAGTTCTAATTCTAAAATGCACTCCCTTAGTGTATGGCTGATGGCACTGCTCCTCAGCATATATCGCCACCAATCAGAAGGCAAAGCCCGGGTCCCGCCCACACCACAACTGCGGCGACAACCTGGTCTTTTGCATATGGAAGCTGATTGGACTTCAGGCCATTCCCCCCCCCAAACCCCCCCCCCCCCCCGCAAGGCAGTTGGGATTTTCAGTTGCATAACATACCTCATAGGGGAGAGGAGAATGGGTAACAATGGTTACCACTCTCCAGGTGAGGGCTACAGATAACTCAAACATACAAATGCTCTTCAGGTAGCAGAGATCAGTCCCTCTGGAGAAAACAGTGGACTCTGTCATTAAACCCTGCTGAGGTCGCCACAGGAAACTGACACTGTTTGCCCAAAGCCAGAGCACTCTCCCAGAGCCTCTTTCTAGATCCCATTGTATTTATTTCTGCAACGGGCATTATTTCTAGTCTACGCTTCAGCCTCATTTCCTAAATGGGACAGAAGCGTTTGTGTTTGAAATTACAAATATATTCCGGTAGGGAACTGGTTCTAAAATGGTTCTGTCTGAAATGACAGACCAGAAACCGTTTGGGAACTGCTCCTCTTCCGGATTATATTGTCTGTCTGAAATTCCTCTCAGAAATGCCCGTTTCACCAAGTGGCATGAGTGACACAGGATAGCAAAAAAGTACATTGCTCGAGTGTTTTCCTTTGACACAGTCTTCCAATCTCCAACCCCCTCCCCTCTCCACCCAGATGTTTTAAACCGAATGCACCTTAAATGGCGTTAAAGTGCTACAATCGAAAAGTGCTATTGAAATCCAGAGCGAACGCACTCCTGCCTAGGATGACGAATGTTCCCCGGAAAGATAATGGGATTGGCCTGGGATGGATCGTGGGGGTCAACGTGACTGGGGATGAATCAGCTGTGATGCAAACAAGGGTCCCTGAGTCTCTTACTAAGTGTTGCCTCCTCCACATGTCCCCTTTGCCCTGTTTTGTTATGTAGTGTCTTCCTTGGGCAGCCGTTCCGCCTGGCGTTATGCCAAAGTCTGCTTGGCACCATTGTCTTTCTTTTTCTCTCTCTCCCTTTCTCCCCCTAGACTTCAGTTAAAAATTCACCTGCTGCTTCTGGTTGCTCTTTAGGATGGCTGCGTCATCGACCTCCCTGTGTGCAATTTCAGCCACCAATGAGCAGATAATAACCCTGGCTTTGGTCCCATGTTGTGCATTTTCAAGTGCATTCTGCTTTTTAAACACACACACACACACACACACTTTAGTACTTTTTCAGAATCCTGGAAGCTCAGATCATGGTTCTTTCCTCTTCCATTTTATCCTCACAACAACCCTGAGAGGAAAGTTAGGTTGAAAAAGCACAACAGGCTCATGGTCGTCCAGTGAGATTCATGGCAGAGTGGGGATTTGGACCTACAGTCCTCCTCCGGCCCTCTAACTACGACCCCGCACTGGCTTACTGCACATGAACAGTGAAAGTGGAAGGGAAGTTCAAATGTTCTCCTGTATAAAAACGATCAAAGTCATCTGGGTTGGATGTTGGCTCCCCTAGTTTGTCTCTAGAACAAGGGTCCTATTCTCCATCTGCCCCAGTTTGCCAGTAGGTATTCACTAGTGGGCCTACTTGAGCTCACACCAGATTTGCTCCTATCCATTTGCAAGCAGAGAGATGGCGGTTTGGCTAGGCATCTTGTTGTGTCTGAACAAATTCCAATATATCCATGTTGTGTAATTTTACCATTTTCTCACACAGTTGTGTGCACCAGCCCTCCCCCAGTTACTTGTCTTCCTCCCACTCCAATTTTGAAAGGTACACAGTTAAAAGGGGGGAGGGATCTATTTGAATTGAAACTTACAATTTAGGTGTTTCTGTGTGTCTTAGGTGTCTGTTCATCATGATCATTGTCAGTGGGACTATATCTGTGAAACCAGAGGTCATTTCGGGGGGGAACGCGGGGGATCGCAGTTCCCCCGGGCGAGGCATGGGGGCGGGGCACATGATGAAGCCCCAACCCCTGCTTCTGGCCGCCCTGCTTCCGGCCCTCATTCAGCTAGGAGGAGGCAGGAGAAGAGGGAGGGTAAGTTGCTTCCTCCCTGCGTCTCCCCACCCCTGCCTGCCTGGGGCCAGGGAGGGCCTTCGCGGGGCTTCCTTGCACTCCCGCTGGCCTTGCAGGTCCACCGCCGGGCCCCTCATGGGCCTCGGCAGTGGAGCTGCAAGGCCGGCGGTGGAGCCCGGGACCATTGGGGGTGGGGTGTGTGGCCTTATGACACCATTCCGGTGATGTCAGGGGGTGTGGCCTTATGACACACTTCCGGTGATGTCAGGGGGTGTGGCATATGCTAATGAGTTATGCTAATGAGTTCCCCTAGCTCTTTTTCTACGAAATGACCCCTGTGTGTAACTTCTTCCAGTTTGAGCCAACCAGCACTATCATACTATGACCAGTATTCCC